>NC_084566.2:24076624-24136624 GCF_033978685.3 Nerophis lumbriciformis | reverse complement strand
TTAGTTCAGGTTTATACACTTTGAACAATATAAAGGGCTATACAGTACTGTTTATGCCAACACGTGCACACACACAGAAGTCCCTTTGGTGCCCTCATAAATTACCAGAAATCACAAAAATCCTTAACTCAAACAACCATATTGCTATAAGGGGCTTACTTCTTACGTCTTACTTCTTTCTGCTCCTTTTTGTTCATTATTTAAAATGTTATGTTTATTGTTTTTTGTTTGACCTTAAATGAATGAATTGAAAACAAACAAATAGTAAACATTTTAAAGAGTAAAATCCACTTACAGTACAATGCCATCAGCAAATTAGAGAGGAGAGAAAGTGGAGCAGGCAAAGGGGGAAAGGGAGGGGGTTGGGGGAAGAGGCCGTGTGTGCGTGTGTGTGCGCGCGCGCGCTCTTGGAAGAGGTCCGCTGAATGAGAGGTAGTATTCTCCTCTGTTGCGAAATTAGTCCGCTTTGGCATATTTTTTTTCAGAAGAGTTCGTTCTCATCACAACTAAAAACTTGCTGTAGTATTTAGTCAGCTTCCTCAATCTCTTCATTATGAGCAAGCAAAAAATGGCTGCCAGCAGGACACAAAATAGATGAATGAAGCGTTCATACACAGAGACATGGTTCGCACACAGGGGCATATTTTCGCCACCTAAAAGTTTGCAAACCAAAAGGTTTGCAAATAGAGGGGTACGTAAATCAAGGTTCCACTACATGTATATATACCCTAGTGTAACAGGGTTTAGTGCATGTGCCTCACAATACTAAGGTCCTTGGTTTGATCCCCGGGCTCGGGGTCTTTCTGTGTGGAGTTTGCATGTTGTCCCCGTGACTGCGTGGGTTCCCTCTGGGTACTCCGGCTTCCTCCCACTTCCAAAGACATGCACCTGGGGATAGGTTGATTGGCAACACTAAATTGGCCCTAGTGTGTGAATGTGAGTGTGAATGTTGTCTACCTGCGATGAGGTGGCGACTTGTCCAGGGTGTAACCCACCCTCCGCTCGAGTGTAGCCGAGCATCACCCCCAGAGGGACAAACGGTAGAAGATGGATGGACATTTAACATAACATTTAGGATCTGTCCTTTGGCATTTAACATGTTATACAGGACATGTAACATCTGTAACATTTTATATTTTACTACATGCTAATATTTAGTATCCAACAACATGTAACATTAAGCATGTGCATCATTCTGTTTGTTGTGAAGGATCAGCTGATGAGCAGTGAGGTTCTCACCATGTTGACTGACTGGAGCCCTGCCCACAGCGGCGAGCAAAAAGAGAGAGCCGCCATGCTGTCACGCTCGGAGGTAAAAAAAAAAAAATCTTCTTTTTTTTTTAAAGATCCACATGTGTCAAATCAGGTTGTGTGATGACCGCGAAGCCGTGCGATCCATGACATAAAGTACAAGTCATCACTTTTTTCTTGTAATTCGCTGCTGAAGGCTTTGGTTGTTTGTGCAGCGATGAGATAGAATAGGATTAGAATAAGGGGGAAATTATATGGTTGCGGTGTAGATACAAAAAGTCCACAAAAATAATGTGAAAACAAGAGGGAAACGTCAAAGAACACAAAGGACATAAAAGACATTAAAAAAGTACAGAGCTGATGGAACGAGCTGCCACTTCAGCGGCGCCATTTCTACATACAGCTAAAACCCCCAAAAGATAAACAATGAGCAAATACATATTGTGCAACATGCATAGACACACAACAAAACAAAACCACCATTTCAACACCCAATTACTGTACACTGCGGTGGACCTCTGCAGTGCTCCACAATCTTGTCTGATGGGTTGGGGGGACGCACGGCCAGAGACAGGAACAGGCCCAACGAAGCAACCAAGAGAGCTGACTTCGTCCGAGGCTGCCCTCTAACCCCCTGCCAATGTCCGCCCGTGAGGATGAGCGAGAATCTGTATAGGGAGTGTCCAATACATGCTCATCCAGCTCCATGAAGCTCATCCTTCCCGGTACTCAACGCTAGCACCACATCCGCATCTCCTTCGGTATCTACGGGGACTGGTGTGGCAGAGAGCCAGCAGTTTGTCTCTGGTGCAAACATGGCCATGGCCAAAAGGCAAAAAAAACACCAAAAAGCACAGCAGAACTAATGAAAGGGCCACCCCTTGTTGTGCAGTCCCGAAAGGCAAAAACACACGAAAACAAGAGGGTAACATCAAGAACACGGAAGATACACAAGAGCGCAGAAATTCTGCAACCAGCAGCCAATACAGCAACGCTATCTTGGAAAAAAATATTTGTGATAAATGAGTGGATTGTTAAATGGAATCACACATTGATTATTAATTCTGGTCATCAATAACCTAACTGGACATGTAGCATGTACAACAGGAGTGTCCGGAGTGCGGCTCAGGGGTCCTTTGGGGCCTTAAGATGTTTTTTATTGGCTCCCAATACTTTGCAGAAACAAAATGAAACAAAGCCCGCATCAAGACATTACAATACCCTTAAAATGGCTCCTAACCAAAATGATCGATTACCTTGGCCTTGTAGTAATTGATCTTTGATGTGCCATGTAAATACACATGCTACGTTTTACAGGATTTTAAAGCCTGCAATAAGGTGATTAGACTTAGACAAACTTTAATGATCCACAAGGGAAATTGATCAAATTTTTAAGCATAATAATACAAAATTATATTAATAATAATTATAATAATAGTAATATTATGGACAATAATTATAGAAAATACATATGTGAAATACTGAAGAACAATAGTAGTGGTAAAATTAACCATTTCAAGAGGATCTTTTGTCATAAATAACAAACAAAAAACGTTTTTTCTTGAAATATATTTTTTGTTAGCGTGTTAATGGGTTAAAATCAAAATCGCCCCACACCTTTCACCCCTGCTGTCCAACACACATCCCAGCAGGCACAAGACATTAAAACAATGTTGAGAACTTGTGGAATTAGGTCCTGACATTGACCAACATAATGTTGAAACAACATGCTTTTTGACGAGGTTGAATCAATGTTGGGTTCTGACGATGATTTAACCATTGAATTTTGGTCATTTCTCAAACAAAATTCTACAAGACAAATACAACTTTGAAACAACATGCTTTTTGACTACGTTTATTTAATGTCAGGTTGTGAGGTTGATTTGACCTTTTAAGTTTGGTCATTTCCCAAACCACCAACATGGATGGTTGGGAAATGGGAACGGAACAATTTCCCTTGTGGATCATTAAAGTTTGTCTAAGTCTAAGAATCCAACATTGGACATCAACTCAACTATTTTGCAACGTTGTTTCAAAGTCAGTTTTAAAGGACATGTATGTATGATCAACGTATCAATGTCTTGTGCCTGCTGGGATATTGTGTATTCAAAAAGTCATGCATTGTCATCTTGTCAAGGATCAGCTGATGAGCAGCGAGGTGATCTCCATGTTTACCGACCGCAGCCCGGCCTACAGCGGCGAGCACAAGGACAGAGCCGCCATGCTGTCACGCTCAGAGGTAAACACCGGTCGCACACAGCTGCACAATGTTTGACAGCTTGGTAAATTGACGAATGTGGTGTCAGTTCTTCAGTCGAGGGGCCATGGAAGACGGAAAGATGGGGCCTGTCAGCTCTGCCCCCAATGAAGAGTTGACATCACGTGATGTGTTCAGGACCACGGAGATGAGATGGTTTTTGACTTCAGCTCCCATGATGGCTACGCCCTCAAAGACAGACAGCGGCCATCCGGACGAGGCAAGAGACAAACACCTGCTATGGCACCCACAAGGCGGTACGGCAGATTTTGATGCATCAATTTTGTACTCAAGCAGATACGGGGCCACAGTCCACAGAGTGGCTTTCAGCCGGTGCATCGGTGTCTCAGCTGGGTCCTGGACGATGGTGAGCCGGGCGGCTTCCCCCTGGTTGGACAGGAAGTGTGGTGGTGCCGACAGCCCCTCGATGCCGCCGAGGAAAACCTTCAAAAGAGAAGCAACCCCTTTGAGGTGCACTAACATTTAGCACGAGGTGCACAAGGTGGCCAAGTTCCCCAGTTAACTTGATATTCACACATAAACTATAACAATATTTATCTTTTTGTTCATTTGTTGGCAGAAACACGCAGTTGAAGCAGTCAGCGAGTCATCGTGAACTTTCTTCTTTTCTGTCAGCTTTAGCGAGTCATGACTCAGAGATTTTAACACACAACCAGAAGTTCATTGCAAACAATCACTTTTATTGATTTCTTTCGCAAGAACTTCAACTTTTATTGATTTGAAATGATATTTTTAACCTGAAAGTGAATGTTTTAATTTACTCCACAGAAATATCTTTAATGTAAAAATGAAAACCATACCGTCTTTATTGTATTCTTACTCTATTTTCTTCTTCTCCTTCCCTGGTGTTTATCTCAAAGTGCACTTATTTATTTGCTACTGTTATGTAGAAATATTTGCTAATAAAATGTTTATTTATGGTTTTAATAGAGTTGCACATATTCATTCATTCACATGTTGTCGTTTTATGAATGCTAATTAAAAGTGACATGTGTAGGAGAGGAAGTGATGTCAGTAGAGCTTCATTGAGGCCTCAAAGAGACTGCTCAAGTCGTCTTCGCTGTGTTCTCGAGGAGAAAGTTTGGTCACTCGCTCCTAAAAGCAAAAACATATCGACTTAACAAGTTGGATCTTCTCATGGAACCAAAGCAAGCGTAGCAGCCTAGACAACCTGAGGAATAGTTCCTTGGACCAGCGCTGGGATGTCGTCTTTGCCGTAGCCCACAGCGGCCAGGCCGTCCTCAACCTGCAGCTCAAACAGGAAGTGACGCAGTGTGTCAGCCAGCACAGCGCCGGCGTCTGCCCGTTTCACTTGACTGATGTCGGCGCCTGAACGCAACACATCATTCTATGAATGTCTGCACTTTAAAACAACACATGATTTATTGAATGTCTGCAATTGGAATGCAACAAATTATTCCTGTACTCTGCACCTGAATACCAAAAATCATTAAATGTCTACCAGAATGCAACACAACATTCCTTAAAGGGGAACATTATCACAATTTCAGAAGGGTTAAAACCATTAAAAATCAGCTCCCAGTGGCTTAATTTATTTTTCGAAGTTTTTTTTCAAAATTTTACCCATCACGCAATATCCCTAAAAAAAGCTTCAAAGTGCCTGATTTTAACCATCGTTAGATACACCCGTCCATTTTCCTGTGACGTCACACAGTGATGCCAATACAAACAAACATGGCGGATAGAACAGCAAGGTATAGCGACATTAGCTCGGATTCAGACTCGGATTTCAGCGGCTTAAGCGATTCAACAGATTACGCATGTATTGAAACGGATGGTTGTAGTGTGGAGGCAGGTAGCGAAAACGAAATTGAAGAAGAAACTGAAGCTATTGAGCCATATCGGTTTGAACCGTATGCAAGCGAAACCGACGAAAATGACACGACAGCCAGCGACACGGGAGAAAGCGAGGACGAATTCGGCGATCGCCTTCTAACCAACGATTGGTATGTGTTTGTTTGGCATTAAAGGAAACTAACAACTATGAACTAGGTTTACAGCATATGAAATACATTTGGCAACAACATGCACTTTGAGAGTGCAGACAGCCCATTTCAGGCGCGCTAAGAACATATATTTTTCCACGATTTCAGCACTCAGGTTAACCATACCTAAATAGACACAAAATACTGCATTACACAAGACTACCCGAATGTACTCGAATGATTGAAAAGAATAAATGTTTTTAAGCTAAATTATTGGTAAACACAGTTTATGTATAATAATTTACGTAAAACCGCGAGTAATGAATAAAGTTTTCATCAATTAATATATTCTGTAGACATACCCTCATCCGCTCTCTTTTCCTGAAAGCTGATCTGTCCAGTTTTGGAGTTGATGTCAGCATCTGCTTTGAGTGTCGCAGGATATCCACACATTCTTGCCATCTCTGTCGTAGCATAGCTTCCGTCGGTAAAGTGTGGGAACAAACGACTGACCATTTCGTCGGCTTTCCCCACAGCCTCGTATTTTGAACAAATTTCGTCCAATTTCTTGCCACTTTCGCATCTTTGGGCCACTGGTGGAACTTGAATCCGTCCCTGTTCGTGTTGTTACACCCTCCGACAACACACCGACGAAAGTGAGAAAATGGCGGATTGCTTCCCGATGTGACGTCACATTGTGACGTCATCGCTCCGAGAGCGAATAATAGAAAGGCGTTTAATTCGCCAAAATTCACCCATTTAGAGTTCGGAAATCGGTTAAAAAAAAATATGGTCTTTTTTCTGCAACATCAAGGTATATATTGACGCTTACATAGGTCTGGTGATAATGTTCCCCTTTAAAAGTCTGCACCTGAACGCAGCACATTTTTTAATGTGCACCTCAAGGCAAAACATGGATGTGTAACATTAAAGGGTGATTGATCAGTACCAAGAATCTCTGCAGCTTCCAGATGACGTTCAGGACACATTGGCGCTGTGAAAGTGAAGACAGCCGGCGCCGTCAGAACCACAGAGAGGCCATGAGGCTGAGGATGCACACGCACGCACACAATGTTAACAATCTGCTTCGTGATCGAACCATTCATTTGATATCACAGAGAAGTCATGACAGTGCTTGACTGACCACCAGTGGGTGCTCAACATCGTATCCCTCGGCTTTGTGGGTCTTCACATTCCCAGCGATTGGATACGACATCCCGTGACTGCGGAACAAACGACAGCTTTCATTTTAAACAAGACAACACACAAAATAATTTCTTACCAAAGATGGACGCCTGCATTTCCGAATCCGATGCCAGCAAACACGCTTGCCAGGTGCATGCTGGAGCGAGCTTCCAGGTCCTCAGGATCCCGTACGGCGCTGCCGCCACACACAAAATAAAAGAGCACACACACAAAGAGGAACACTGCATGCAAAGGAGGATATATTTTTCACCGTTTCATGTACTTGGCGACCACGTTGAGGGCGTGGCGCGACCAAACATCGCTGATTGGGTTGCTGCCCTGGTAAGCGGGTCGGTTTATGGGGTTCTCGGGGCAGGGGGCACGTTGGTGATACGGCAGAGCGGTGTACGACTCCAGCGCGTGGCTGCAACAAGCACATGGGAATTAGGTCAAAGCTGTGGCCGCCAAAATGAGGCCATCGTTCAAAAGCGACCACTGACCAGAGCACGTCAAAGCCGCTGTTGGCTGCGACCCTACTGGGCATGCTCAGTGTGTGTATGGGATCCACCACCCCCAAAGTGGGTCGAATGGCTCTGCTGGCGATACCTGACCACAATTAGCCAATCAGAGACGTGCTGGTCGCAGATGGGCGGGGCTATGTGTCTTTACCTGTTTTAGCCCTCAGAGGCTCATAGTCAAAGATGGCCACGCCTGTGGTCTCACTGCCGGTGCCGGCGGTTGTTGGAACTGAGGGGCAAAAGAGCTTACAGGTTGATGGCGTCTCACTGGTTGCCACAGGGACCTCCATGACGTTGCCGTTACCTGCAATGAGTGGCTTTAAAGGTCCCATAATGGGCTTCCCTTTGCCGATGGGCGCATTGACGAAGTCCAGGAAGTCTGCGTCAGGGTGACACGAGTACAGATTGGCTGCCTTGCACGTGTCAATCACAGAGCCACCGCCCACCGCCACGAACACGTCGAATGAGCCGTTCTTGGCAAATGAGATGGCGTCTTTAAAACTGCAATACAAACGCACTTGAACGATGGTCGCCAATCAGATAATCAGGACACATCAGTGGGCGTGCCTTACCTACTGTCTGTGGGTTCCACCCGCACGCCGTCGTAGATTTTGTACTCAACGCTGTTCTTGGTGAGAGACTCGAGGACCGCCTGGACTGGCGGAAGGCATGAGAGGTTTTTGTCGGTCATCACGCACACGTTCCGGGCGCCGAGGTTTTGTAGGTCCTGCACAAGAACCGCGTTTATGCAGAGTGTGAATCTGTTTCTGATACAGATGATGTGGTTACCATGCCGATTTCCCTGCTGACTCCTTCTCCGTAACGGATGTTGGAACTCGCCATCTGACACAAAACACATTTCATCACCATGACAAATACTTTCTCTTCCATCAAGCTCAAATGGTGTGCGCTACCTCGAAGGCATAGTCCGTTTTTCGGGTGCTGCATGTCACAGCTGCAGAGGAACACCAAGGTGATTAATATGCTGATAATCAATCAATCATTTTCAATGACTCATTGATTGAGCTGAGAATGCATGTTTACCTTGATGGAATGTGTTGGAGTGAGCTGGACACCTGCATCTGTACACATACACAAACACACACACCTGCTCATTGGCCTAGTGGTTAGTGTCCGCCCTGAGATCGGTAGGTCATGAGTTCAAACCCCGGCCGAGTCATACCAAAGACTATAAAAATGGGATCCATTCCCTCCCTGCTTGGGACTCAGCATCAAGGGTTGGAATTGGGGGTTAAATCACCAAAACATGATTCCCGGGCGTGGCCACCGCTGCTGCTCACTGCTCCCCTCACCTCCCAGGGGGTGATCAAGGGTGATGGGTCAAATGCAGAGAATAATTTCGCCACACCTAGTGTGTGTGTGACAATCATTGGTACTTAAACTTTAACTTTTCTATGAATTCATTAAAGACATAAAGTTATTTAATTCTAATATTTGACATTTTATTAAAATAAACCAAACCCCTGTAGGAGGGTCATCCTCCACCAGAAGATTTTTTTGTGATTTTCACATACAAATATTGAAGATCTTTGCTCCTTCTCAACTCTGTGGTAATATTCTTTTTACAAAATACAACCAATAGTACATTAATGCTCAATCTTACTTGTGAAAAGTAATCCCCCGATTCCTATTTTCAACAGTCCGCTCATTTGAGCAGGAAAACGCTGAACACCAGCCCTGTCAACTGTCAGTTTAGGCTGCTCGCCGGCTCCTCATCACCACTTCAAGATGGCGGCCGAATTTCTCGCGTCACAGCAGCCAATGCTGCGTCTACTTATAAGATGTCTGTTGTTATAACGTCATTGCAAACACGGCAATCTGTTGCGTCCACTGCAGTTCGCTACTTTATTCATACATTTTGTCAAGTGATTTTTTTTTAAGCAGGGTTGCATGAGGTACCTACACATAACGTTACATTAGTCAATGTATCACACACAGTAACGTAACGTTAGACGGCAAGCAGCACCGCGTATTTTAGCCACCTACACAAAGACAAACATAGTCAAATAAAGGTCAGTTAAAATGTATACTATATTAAGAATATGTGTACTGTACATATTGCATAGGGCCCTGACATCTAAAAAGTACAACTCTGTTCATTGTTATGTTCATGTATTTGTTATGTTTTTCATGTGTACGCACACATCAACACACATACAGTATGAGATGAGATCAATGAGATAAGGTAAGAACAGGATAGAAACTGTTGTGGAACTAGTTACAATGCAATATGCCATGGAAATACAATGTTAACACTTATGTGCAAATAAGTACAGTTGCACTTGTTTTTTCAAATGTGTTTATTCTGTAAAGGAATGAGTTAAATGTTTAAAATGACTGGTTAATAGTGCTATTATGAAGTGCAATGTCAGCACTATTTTTTTTCCTGCAATTTCAAATGCACTTGTTTTAATAAATAAATACAGGATTTTAAAAGCATATACAATCTGTGTAAATATATTAGTCTGTGGTTAAAAGGACTTGAAAGTGTCACGGCGGGGTCTTTGCAACTTACTGCGAGGTTTGTTCAAACTGACTATTCCGGACAAGGCTTGCAGGTAGGAACATATTTATTAATCTTAAACACTCAAAGAAGCACCAAAAAACAGAAAACAAGTCAAAGGAAATACGTGCCAATCGCACTCAAAGCTAACGCTTAGCATAGGCTAGGAGACAAGCAAAACTTAGCACTGGAATAATGAACTAACAAATCTTGCGTGACAATAGCGGAAAGCAAACAAAGAAGCCAGGACGAGTGACCGGAAAAGGCAGGCTTAAATAGTGTCTCTGATGAGCAACAGGTGAGCGCCCCGAACGCAAGAGGCAGGTGAAAATCATAAGTAACCATGGCGACTAAACAAACTCAGGAGGTGCACAAACAGGAACTAAAAGAGTCCAAAACAAACAGAAAACACAAAACATGATCTGTACCACGGATCATGACAGAAAGGACTCGAAACTCTAAATGCAGGACTTGGGACTTGACTTGAGACTTTCCAGTCTTGACTTTGGACTTGACTCGGGACTTGCCTGTCTTGACTCGGGACTTGAGGGCAAAGACTTGAGACTTACTTATGACTTGCAAAACAATGACTTGGTCCCACCTCTGCCTATAACCCATCAGATACTAAAGCCAAAACAAAACATATTTCTAGCTAAAATGAGCAAAAAACAAAAGTCTATGGAGAGATTTTTTGCAAAGGAAAAGGGCCAGGGGCTCCCACTAATTGAATGTTATGGTGAGTTTTTTCATGTATTAATTTCTCATGCACTTATTTGCTATATCTTTCTGCCACACGAAAAAGGCCGGTCCGTGAAAATAATGCCTACATTTAACCGGTCCCTGGTGCAAAAAAGGTTGGGGACCCTTGCACTAGATGACCCTTAAGAGCAGGGGTCTCAGACACACGGCCCGCGGGCCAATTGCGGCCCGCAAGACGTTATTTTGCAGCCCCCACCTTAACATGAAAGTTTAATGTTAGTGCGGCTCGCAAGTTTTAAATGAATGGCGCTTGACAGGGTTGTGTGTAGAGCTGAAGGAATCTACCAATCACGGTGTGCTGTATGGCTCTCGACAATATTGAGGGCGGGCCGTGATGGCACTGCCTTTAGCGTCCTCTGCAACCTGTCGTCGTGCCGTCTTTTCTCCATACAAACAGCGTGCCGGCCCAGTCACATGTTGTATGCGGCTTCTACACACACACGTAAGTGACTGCAAGACGTACTTGGTCAACAACCATACAGGTCACGCTGAGGGTGGCCGTATAAACAACTTTAACACTGTTACAAATATGTGCCACACTGTGAACCCACACCAAACAAGAATGACAAACACATTTCGGGAGAACATCCGCACCGTAACACAACATAAACACAACAGAACAAATACCCAGAATCTTTTGCAGCCCTAACTCTTCCGGGCTACAATATACACCCTTGCTACCACCAAACCCCGCCTCCCCCCAACCCCAAACATGTCTTTTTCAAAGTCTGCAGTGAAGAGAAAGATTAGTGATGAGCAAAGATAATTCCAGGAAAAGTGGGAGATGCAATATTTCTTTGTTGAGCACAGGAGCACCACGACGTGCACAAGGAATACAATTTAAAATGTCATTATACAACTAGACATGCTGAGGAGTATGCAAAATACCAGGGAGATGAGAGAGTGAACCCGGTTGCAAATTTTAAAACCAGTCTACTGAGGCAACAAGATTTCTTCAAGAAAGCAACCGAAAAGAGCGATGCAGCAGTCAAAGCTAGCTACATGGTGAGTGAGATGGTTGCTAGGGCGGGAAAGCCATTCAAAAAAGGTGAATTCATTAAAAAGTGCATGTTAGATTTTTTTTTTTTAATCTTTTCTTGCGGCCCAGCCTCACCCAGTTTCTGCATCCAGTGGCCCCCAGCTAAATTGAGTTTGAGACCTCTGCTTAAGAGGGTTACACATACAATAAAGTACATAATGTACTGTTGAGCTACCCTTTAAAAAGCTTCAATCTACCCCAAACCACAACTTATGGTTGCCAAAGTACTATCTCCTAAGGGTTTTCTAGTCATTTATGTTTTGTCAAATGTTTTTTTCTCACGAAACGTTTCCAATCCTGACTCAAACCAATACGAGTTCAAAGGTTACTACATTCTATAGGTTAGATAAATGCTTACATGAACCGTTACATAATGCCAAAATGTTTAAAATATAAGCTTATTCCAATATATCTACGCAGTTAACGTGACGCGGGAGTCAGGTGACGTATCAACAAGTGTCTTTTGTAATAACAAGTTACTTACGCCGCGTGCTTGAGCAGCGTCAGCAGGCGAACGACTCGGTCACGTGCAGCCATCTTCCACTCTTCTTCTACTTCCACTTCTTCTTCTTCTTTAGCAGCCCCTCTACTATCTTCGGTGGTTCTTCCAGCGTCTCTTCTGGCGCTTTAGGCTAGTACATTTTTCTTAGAAAAGTACTCTTATTGTCTTTCTTTCTGTATAATTCATCTTATAATGCTAATGATATCCGCCATTGTTTAGATATGCTATTTTACAAGAAAGCCAAGCACAGACGATGTCTGGGTGGTAACTATGACGCACTGTCCAACAGCGTACCCTTGTGGCCACAGGTTATATTACATACAACAACACTAATCATATCATGAGATTTATGGGGTGCTTAATGTAAAAGTTCAGTCACACTTTTCTGGCAGATTTTTCTCGGATTTAACTCACTTTTCTCAGATTTAGCTGATTTTCATCACATTTAAGTTTACATTAAATATATCTAAATGTTAAATCTAAACCTAAATATTAAATATAAACTTAAATCTATACATGAACACTAAATGTTAAATCTAAACCTAAATGTTGAATCCAAATCTAAATGTGAGAGCTAAATGTTAAATGTGAGCGCTAAATGTTAAATCTAAACCTAAATGTTGAATCTAAACCTGAATCTGAAATCTAGATCAAAATCTAAATGTGAGCGCTAAATGTTAAATTGAAATCTAAATGTAAAATCTAAACCTAAATGTTAAATATAAATCTTAAATCTACATGTGAGCACCAAATGTCAAATCTAAATCTAAATGTTGAATCTAAACCTAAATCTGAAATCTAAATCAAAATCTAGATGTCAGCGCTAAATGTTGAATCTAAAGTTAATGTTGAATCTAAACCTAAATGTTAAATCTAAACCCAAATGTTAAATATAAATCTTAAATCTACATGTGAGCACTAAATGTTAAATCGAAATCTAAATGTTGAATCTAAACCTAAATCTGAAATTTAAATCAAAATCTAAATGTGAGAGCTAAATGTTAAATGTGAGCGCTAAGTGTTAAATCTAAACCTAAATGTTGAATCTAAACCTGAATCTGAAATCTAAATCTAAATCTAAATGTGAGCGCTAAATGTTAAATTTAAATCTAAATGTTAAATCTAAACCTAAATGTTAAATATAAATCTTAAATCTACATGTGAGCACCAAATGTCAAATCTAAATCTAAATTTTGAATCTAAATCTAAATCTGCAATCTAAATCAAAATCTAGATGTCAACGCTAAATGTTAAATGTGAGCTCAAAATGTTAAATCTAAACTTAATGTTGAATCCAAACCTAAATGTTAAATCTAAACCCAAATGTTAAATATAAATCTTAAATCTACATGTGAGCACTAAATGTTAAATCGAAATCTAAATGTTGAATCTAAACCTAAATCTGAAATTTAAATCAAAATCTAAATGTGAGAGCTAAATGTTAAATGTGAGCGCTAAGTGTTAAATTTAAACCTAAATGTTGAACCTAAACCTGAATCTGAAATCTAAATCAAAATCTAAATGTGAGCGCTAAATGTTAAATTTAAATCTAAATGTTAAATCTAAACCTAAATGTTAAATATAAATCTTAAATCTACATGTGAGCACCAAATGTCAAATCTAAATCTAAATTTTTAATCTAAATCTAAATCTGCAATCTAAATCAAAATCTAGATGTCAACGCTAAATATTAAATGTGAGCTCTAAATGTTAAATCTAAACTTAATGTTGAATCCAAACCTAAATGTTAAATCTAAACCCAAATGTTAAATATAAATCTTAAATCTACATGTGAGCACTAAATGTTGAATCGAAATCTAAATGTTGAATCTAAACCTAAATGTTAAATATACATTTTAAATCTATATGTGAGCGCTAAATGTTAAATGTGAGCGCTAAATGTTAAATCTAAACCTAAAGGTAAATATAAATCTTAAATCTGCATCCATCCGTCCATCCATTTTCTACCGCTTGTCCCTTTCGGGGTGGCGGGAGGTGCTGGAGCCTATCTCAGCTGCATTCGGGCGGTAGGCGGGGTACATGTGAGCGCTAAATGTTAAATCTAAACCTAAATGTTGAATCTAAAGCTAAATCTGAAATTAAAATCTAAATCTAAATGTGAGCGCTAAATGTTAAATGTGAGCGCTAAATGTTAAATCTAAACCTAAATGTTAAATATAAATTTTAAATCTACATGTGAGTGCTAAATGTTAAATCTCAACATAAATCTTGAATTTAAACCTAAATCTTAAATCTAAATCTAAATGTGAGCGCTAAATCTCTGGCCAAGTGTAAAGAGGAATATTTATAGGATGTCAATATTCCACCAATCCGAGGCCTCTCAGCCACAAAGCCGCACCCACATCTCTGTCTCTCAGTGTAAACACTCATACACCTTTCTTACTGCGGAATAAGGAAACATGACAGATTCTTAATGACAAATAATACCAATAAAGTTGCATGATAATAAAAAAAAAGTTAGCTGCAAACGTGTGTGTGCATGGTGTGTTGAGACAATTAGACACTAAAACACGTCAACATTTGTCAATGAATGGAATTGCTTCTAATTACACCTACGCATGCAGTGTGCATGAATACACATATTTCTATTTGTATGTGTCTTTCATCATTTTGCTGCGTTCTTACTCCATCATTTGCACACCTCTTTCAGCCATCCCATTAGATTAGGCTTGAAATGCTTGTGAGTTGGACTGTGGTCCATTATCGGATATGACAGTTTCAGTAACACCACGTCTGGCTAAATTATGACTTCAGAAGGACAATAACACTTGCACTTCTTGTGTCTGACATAAGCCATTCAACTTGAATAAACTTTGAGAAGTTATCCACAAGCCGTAAGTAATTGTTCCTTGTCAGGTGTCATTACAGTGAGCCAAACGCATGAATGGTTTTGGTTTAGTTTTTATTTCGATGCCCTTCCTTGTGCCCTATCTATGTACTCTTGGAAAATACTATTGATCATAATTCACTAATTCCTGTCATTAATGAAAGGAAATATACTGAGGATCATTTTATTGCTACAATAGGTCCAGTGATAGGGTGCACTTGTATTATTCATCTCAATTGCCACAGTCTAAACTGCAATTTTGTAAAAATAGCAGAGTACTTAAGTCATCTTAGTAAAAGCTTCACAATAATTGCTGTAACTGAGACTTGGTCAGTCCAGCCACGCTCCACTCTACATCAACGGCGCAGCGGTGGAGATAGTAAGCAGCACCAAGTTCCTGGGGGTGCAGATAACTGACAATATAACCTGGTCCCTACACACCAGGGCTCTTGTAAAAAGAGCTCAGCAGCGCATGCACTTTTTGCGTCGGATGAAAAGAGCACAGCTCCCTCCCCCCATTCTCACCACATTCTACAGAGGCACTATAGAGAGCCTGCTGACCAACAGCATCTCTGTCTGGACTGGAGCCTGCAATGCCTCAGACTGGAAGTCTCTCCAGAGAGTGGTGAGGACGGCGGAAAAGATCATCAGGACTCCTCTTCCTCCTATCCAGGAGATCGCAAAAAGCCGCTGCCTGACCAGGGCTCAGAAAATCTGCAAAGACTTCTCCCACCCCCACCAAGGACTGTTTTCACTGCTGGACTCTAGAAAGAGGTTCCGCAGCCTCCGAAGCAGAACCTCCAGGTTCTGTAGCAGCTTCTTCCCTCAAGCCGTAAGACTCTTGAATGCATCATAATTAAATTATCCCCTCAACTCCCCCCAAAATGGATTAACTCGCTGGAATAAAAAGGACAATATAACATACATTTATAAACGTGGACGCATGTGAAAAAGTGCAATATATTTATCTGTACAGTAATCTATTTATTTATTTGTATATATTTATTTATTTTATATATATATTTATTTATTATTTATATATATATTTATTTATTTATATATGCACCTTATTGCTTTTTTATCCTGCACTACCATGAGCTTATGTAACGAAATTTCGTTCTTATCTGTGCTGTAAAGTTCAAATTTGAATGACAATAAAAAGGAAGTCTATGTCTAAGTCTATGTCTATGTCTATGTAACTGAAACTTGGTTGAAGGAAACATATTAATGAAGTATCCAAGCACACACTTAAACTAGTTGGTAATATGACCACTGTTGTTATGATATTATGGACATTGTCAGAGTGGAAATAATTATTGGCTCAAGTAAAAAAATATTATTGGCGCTTGTGTATAGAAAACCGGGGTCTTGTTGCGAACAGCTTATGGACACATTTTTTGACATAGTACCAAACAAATCCGTGTTTTTATGTGGTGATTTTTTAATAGCGACTTTGAAGGAGGAATCTGAACATCAAAGGAGTTTTTGAACAGTATGTACAGTACCGGATTGTTTCTTATGACAATGAAACCAACCAGAATTACTGCACATATCGTGCAACTATTATTGACAACTATTTTTACCAATATGAGGAATGATGAAAGAATAATAGTAGGTGGCATTTTGATGACTGATGTGAGTGATTATCTACCTGTATTTTCTGATTGAGAACCAATGTATTACTGTAGTTAGTACAAGACCCAAAAGAGATATTCATAAGAAATAGATCAGGAAAAGCATTTTGAAGTGCTTTGAAAGAAGACCTAAAGAAACACATGGGATGAAGTGTACAAAGATGATGTGAATACTCATTTAAGAATATATGAATTAGTCTGTATGATAAGAACTGTAAAATAATTACAATTGGAGGCAATGGAAAAATAAGTCAATTAACACACCATGGATGACAAATTGGATAAAAATCATTGTCCGAAAATAATATTTTATATAGAATGTTTTTTAAAATCAATGGCAAAATATTCATAAGAGAGGTACAAAAAATAAAAACTAATAGATATGAATTATGAGAAGACATCAAAAGGAATACCATAGTCGCTTGTTAGACAAAAATATAGATAACACAAAAGGCACATGGGAAATAATTAACATGGTTCTACAAAAGAAAATGAAAAACTTACAATTTCAAGCTATTTCAACAAAGATGCTTATAATGAAAAATGATATATTACATGATTTTAATAATATTGTCGCAAACATCAGCCCTACTTTGGCTAAACAAATACCAAAAGTTAATGTTGATAATTGTATAAAGTATAATAATTGGTTGTATTTTTCTTGATAAAGTGGACAATATTAAAATATAAACAATTTTGCAGCAGTGTCCAAATAAGACTTCAAGCAACTATGTAGACATGATTGTCTTTACAAAGGTGGAACCAAGCAGGTACTCGAATTACTGACAAATATCACTGCTTCCACAGTTCTCAAAGATCTTAGAGAAATTGTTGCTGTTACAGTAGGCACTACTGTATTTATGCCTCATAACTGTGTTAATCTTGCATGGGACTGATACATTAAGGAATGGGACAATCCAGGACTAGCTGCAGTGTGCTCAAACAACCACCAGGTAACATCTGTGAGCAGATAATATTGTATCAACCCTTTCCCTTTCGGACTTATCAGGTCGGTAGTGCATTCTTCACACATTCTTCACTCAGGCTTAAAGTGAAGGATGAGGCAAAAATACAGTGGTATACCAACATAGTCACTCAACTACAACAGCAATAATTGATTTGGCAGAGGAAATTTCAACAGCAATAGCTAGCTAGTACTTTTGTAGATCTTCGAAAAGCGTTTGATACGCGTGATCGTAACGTATTATTGGAGAAATTGTAAAAATCTTGGTTCTATGGTTTCCAAAACAGTTTAAGTGTGTTTTATATGCAGTCAACATAACTTTACCCTGGAATTGAGATTCAAGGAACAAAAGATATTATGTTTTTCGGTGTTATGATTGACAAAAATGTGTCATATAATTCGCATATACATTTTACAAAAGTAAAAATATTTGAATCTTTTTCTATTTTACACGAGATGAAGGAATTGCTAAATCAAAAAGCATTGTATAATTTGTATAATTCACTGATTGTTCCATATCTGACATATTGGGTTGAAGTGTGGGGTAGAGCCTGTAAAACATCCATCCATCCATTATCTACCGCTTGTCCCTCTCAGGGGTGCTGGAGCCTATCCCAGCTACATTCGGGCAGAAGGCGGGGTACAGCCTGGACAAGTCACCACCTCCCGCCTGTAAAACATATTTAAATCCAATCTTCCTTTTACAGGAGAGAGCTGCAAAAGTCAATAGTGGAAATGCATACAGGCAACTCTGCACAAACCCAATATTCAAAGAGTTAAACTTTTTGAAGTTTGAATAGTTGGTAGAGTACTATATCCTAAAATCACAAATAAAGCACATAGAAAAATTCTAACAACAACCAAAACAAATTTGTAAAAAGAGAAAGTAATTATAACCTAAAATAAACTGAGCTTTTTAAAAATTGAATTTTAGAACAAAGACAATAGAAAGATGCATGTCAATCAAAGGTGTTAGAACAAACTGGATGTTGAAACAATGTTAATCTCTTTCTGTAAATAAAAACATGCAAAAATCAAAATGATGAAAACATATAATGTTGAGTAAAATTGTGTTTTATTTTTGTTTGTTTGTTGTGTTGTATGTTGTGCAGTGGAAATGTGGCCTTATTGTCTTATAAGTTAAACAACATATGTTGTATTTGTGTTAATAGGGGGCAGATGTTATAGGTTTATACGTCTTTCCGCTCCTTTTCATTCATTCGTTTATTGTTTTTGTTTTGTTTTTTTAAATGAATGAAATGAAAATGAAAATGAAAATTGAAATGCATGTATCTGTATAGTAATAAAATGTGTTTTATTTTGATTACAATCACGAAATTAAAGGCACAATCACAACATTTGGACAAAGAGCCGCTCTGATCTGAACGAGAGTGTTTTGTTATTGGACTTTTGTGCTCGTCACAGATTATCCATAACGAACACCATGTTCAGACATAAGGGTGTCCATATGTGCACTTGGCACCAGGACACCTTAGGCCGCAGTTTGGTGGTTGTGGTTGCATCATTGGATTTAAGGGACTCATGTATTTATTTTTATTTATTTATTTATTTTATTCCTGTCCAGCTACTCAGGCAAATCATATTGTTGATGTAGATGCCCATATTTTCTGTACATATTTACTTTACAAAAGAGAAGTGTGGGATACTTCTCTTGTTGCCTTATTTGTATCTGACTCTATTAAATGGATTTATATTATTGTTTGGCGCAGCCGGACCGGAGCAGGGGATACAAAAGAGAAAAAAAGGAAGACAGAGGGGGAAGTTGCGGGGACAAGAGGGAGATAAGACAGAGAGACAACAACAACAACAGAACAGCATCAGCAAATACGATATGTACAAAAATGATACGAAAAGTGATAGCAAAGAAGCAGTTAGTGAAGTAATTATTAATAACACAGAAATGACAATGACATTATTACACTACAAATGGAGGTCTCATGTTTTGAACAATTGGGTGAACAGAGGGTCGAAGCTTTCAACCGATCACCACCTGGTGGTGAGTCGGCTCCGATGGTGGGAGAGCATGCCAAATAGACCTGGCAGGCCAAAACGTATAGTGAGTGTCTGCTGGGAACGTCTGGTAGAGTCACCTGTAGGAGAGAGTTTCAATTCCCACCTCCGGGAGAACTTCGAACATGTTAGGAGGGAGGTGCTAGACATTGATTCCGAGTGGACCATGTTCCATGCCTTTATTGTCGAGGCAGCCGATCGGAGCTGTGGCCGTAAGGTGGTCGGTGCCTGCCGTGGCAGTAATACCAGAACATGCTGGTGGACACCAACGGTTAGGGATGCCGTCGAGCTGAAGAAGGAGTCCTATCGGGTCATTTTGGCTCATGGGACTCCGGGGGCAGTGGACAGGTACGGACAAGCCAAGCGGTGTGCGGCTTTGGCGGTTGCCGAGGCAAAAACTCGGACATGGCAGGAGATTGGAGAACCCATGGAGAACGACTTCCGGACGGCTTCGAAACGATTCTGGACCATCATCCACCGCCTCAGGAGGAGGAAGCAGTGCACTGTCAACACCGTGTATAGTGGGGACGGTGTGCTGCAGATGTTGACTGGGGATGTTGGGGATCGGTGAAAAGAATACTTCGAAGACCGCCTCAATCCCACCTACATGTCTCCCAATGAGGAAGCAGTGCCTGTGGACTCTGCGGTGGGCTCTCCTAATTCTGGGGCCGAGGTCACATTTAGATTTAGAGCGTTAAGAAGCTCCTCGGTGGCAGAGCCCCAAGGGTGAAGGAGATCCGCCCGGAGTTCCTTAAGGCTCTGGATGCTGTGGGGCTGTCGTGGTAGACAAGACTCTGCAGCATTGCGTGAACCTCGGGGGCGGTGCCTCTGGATTGGCAGACTGGGGTGGTGGTTTCTCTATTTAAAAATGGGAATCGGAGGCTGTGTTCCAATTATCGTGGGATCACACTCCTTAGCCTTCCCAGTAAAGTATATTCAGGTGTACTGGAGAGGAGGCTATGTCGGATAGTTGAACCTCGGGTTCAGGAGGAGCAGTGTGGTTTTCGTCCAGGTCGTGGAACTCTGGACCAACTCTATACTCTCGGCAGGATCCTTGAGGGCGCATGGGAGTTTGCCCAACCAGTCTACATGTGTTTTGTGGACTTGGAGAAGGCATTCGACCGTGTCCCTCTGGAAGTCCTGTGGAGAGAGCTCAGAGAGTATGGGGTATCGGACGGCCTGATTGTGGCAGTCCTCTCCCAGTATGATAAGTGTCAGAGCTTAGTCGGCATTGCTGGCAGTAGGTCGGACCCGTTTCCTGTGAGGGTTGGATTCCGCCAGGGTTGCCCTTTGCCCCCTCTGTTTACAACTTTTATTGACAGATATTTACTAATCGCAATCGGGGTGTTGAGGGGATTAGGTTTGGTGGATGCAGGATTAGGTCTCTGCTTTTTCCAGATGATGTGGTCCTGCTGGCTTCATCTGACCAGGATCTTCAGCTCTCACTGGATCTGTTCGCAGCTGAGTGTGAAGGGACAGGGATGAGAATCAGAACTTCCACGTCCAAGTCTATGGTTCTCGCCCGGAAAAGGGTGTAGTGCCATCTCCGGGTTGAGGAGGAGATCCTGCCCCAAGTAGAGGAGTTCAAGTACCTTGGGGTCTTGTTCTTGAGGGAAGAGTGGATCGTGAGATCGAGAGGTGGATTGGTCCAGCATCTGCAGCGATGCAGACCCTGTATCGGTCCGTCGTGGTGAAGAAGGAGCTAAGGTGAAAGGCAAAGCTCTCAATTTACCGGTCGATCTACGTCCCTACCCTCACCTTTGGTCATAAGTTTTGGGTTATGACGGAAAGGACGAGATTACGGGTACAAGCGGCCGAAATGAGTTTCCTTCGTCAGGTGGAGGGGCTCTCCCTTAGAGAAAGGGTGAGAACTTGCCTAAACACTTCCCAAGGTGTTTAGGGCGCGTCCGACCGGTAGGAGACCACAGGGAAGACCCAGGACACGATAGAGAGACTACAAAAAAGGGTTAGAGGGAAAGCTGGGCTTCTCTGTTTAGGCTGCTGTCCCCGCGACCCGACTTCGGATAAGCGGAAGAAGATGGATGGATGGATGGATGGATGGATGGATGGAAGTATTGGTATTACGTTTGTAACACAATTTCGCAACTCATATGTAAACGGGGTTTGTAGTATCAGTATAAGTATTTACTTGTTATCGGATTTACTGTATGCTAAAATTGGTACACAATCCCACTGCAGCCGCTGGCATCACTTTTCAAAATAAAACATTGGAATTCACATTGAGTGAAATATTAATAGAGTCTGTTTTTTACGTCCAATCGTCTGATTCTAACCTGGTGTCTGTTGTTGCAATACGCTAAAACAAGCGCACACACAAATGTGTATTGTATTGACATAAAATTAGAAAGATTTCATGAACATAAGTAAGAAAATAAAGGACAAGTAGGATGAGGAGGGAAAAGTAAATGGCAGTAAGAAAATGAGAAAGAGTAAGATGAAGAGTAGCAGGAAGTCACTTGTGGTTGAGCCAGCTGAAGGAGAAGACATGTTTGTTTACGTCGTCTGTGTCATTTACGTTGTTCTGATGATCACCTGATGCCTGCACAGGAAGATAAGGAAGATGAGGGAGATGAGGGCAGATGAAGGATGTGATGTCATACCTGTGTGAAGGTGGGAGCAATAGGTGTGGTGGAAGAGGGCGGAGCCTGGCTGTCTGTAGGAGGAACTTTGGCCTGTAAGGTTGGAGGGTGCGGGGGCATTAAGGGTCCAACAATGTGTGTCTGTGATGGAGCAGGCTGATGATTGGCTGCAAGTCCTGATACTCCGCCCAATTTTGACCTTCTGACTTCCACGGCTTTATTCTCTTTATTGCCATCCTCATCCTCACCTGATACGAGACACATGCATTTAAAAAAGGGACGCTCATGCTAAGGAAACATGTTTCTTACGCTTCAGGAAGCCCAAGCTCATCAGCGCCCTCCTCTGACACTCAAAGGTAGCTGTCAAGTGCTCCATCTTCTCGTATCCAGGCTGAACTTTGTCCAGGTGAGAAATGTCACAGCCTGCCATGATCCTGTAGGTCCAACCAGACCACTCAGGAATCTATTTCACAGAGCCTGCTACAGTACACGTACTCACTTGTGCAGCAGCGGCTTGGCAGCCTGCAGGAATAAAAACACTGATTTAAAATAATAGATTGTTTTATTATTATTGATCAATTATTGATTCATTATTGATTATTATTGACTCATTATTGATTATTGACTTACCATTGAGTTATTAGGCTTATTATTGATGTAATAATTAAGTATTATTCATTTATTATCTAAACATTATCAACTTATTTTAGGCTTAACATTATTGACATTTTATTAACTTAACATTACTGCCATTAAGGTAATAACATTGACTTAATATTGAATTGACATTACTTAACATTATTGACTTAAAATTACTACCGACTATTGACCTGTCCTAACATCATAGACTTAACATTACTGACTTAATATATTCAATCAACATTATAATCCTAACATTATGGATTTAACATCACTGACTTGATATTTTGGACTTATTATTGACTTAATTTTACTGACTTAATAATTTCGGATCGACATTAATGACTTAACATTATGGACCTAACATCATATAATTATTATTGACTTGATATTATTTACCTAATATTGGCTGATTGTGGACCAAACAATATTTTACGTAATATTGACTTATCATTTAATGAATATTGACTTAACATTATCAACTTAATATTGACTTATTATTGACTTAATACTACTGACTTCATATTATTGGATCGACATTAACTTAATATTATTGACTCAACTTTATCGGCTGAAGATTATGGACTTAACCTCATTGAATTATTCTTGACTTTATAATATTGACTTAATATTATCAACCTAGAATTGACTAAATGTCCAACAAACATTATTGACGCAATATTCACTGATCGTGGATCAAACATTAACTTATTATTGACTTAACATTATCAACCTAATATTGACATATTATTGACTTAAAGTTATTCACTTGATATTGACTTATTGTGCACCAGACATTATTAACCTAATATTCTATACTTAAAAATCACTTACTGTACAATGTCTGCTCTCATTAAGATGCCAAATAATGATATGTTTATATTTTCCCATTTAGATGAAAAATTAATCATGATCTCCACACAGGTTAAAAAAAAAAAAGGTGGGCGCAAATTATAAATGGGATGTCAAAATTGACCAACTTCTCAGTTTCTGGGTTAGGGTTAGGGTTACAAGTGAGATGCATGATTTATAATCTAAAATTAACTTTTACCAACTCAGAGACAAGGCAGCAGCTCACCGGCTCAGTATGTCAAATGCTGCAGTCGCTAGTTACCGCTCGGTGATCATGATGCCGCTAAAAGTAGTTCCGCGGCGTTAACACTTATAATGATTACATTTTGCTTTATATTTATTATTTTACTTATTTTTTGCCTGGTTTTGTATCATCCCGTGAGGTGTATATTACTTTTGTTTTTTTTGTTCGGTTTGTACTTCATGAAGTTTTGCACTTGTTGTGTTTTTTTGTATGTTTTTTTGTTTGTTTTCGTTATATTTGGATGTAATTGTTGGTTTATATGATATTAAGTAAGACTACGTATTATGTTGAAGGGGGCAGGAAAATATAAGATTTTTCTTCATCCTGCTCCTTCTCAGGCATTGGTGTGTAAATGTATAATTGAATAATTGTGGTATAATTGTCTATCGATCAAAGATGCACATCAATGAAGGAGATAAATAAAAATGAATGAAAAAATGAATGAATAATACCAATATTACTAATACTTGGTTAATATTCAGGTCATGACATGTATTGGCATGCAGCACAAGATTGACATTTGGCGCTATCTTAAAAGTAGGCTAGCTTTTCCTATGTTATGCTAGCATTTTTGCTAATTTTTTGTGTTCAACTCTAAAAATCATGGAATTTGATACAAGGCTCCATCTTAGAAGTGTGCTAACTTTTTCTATGTTAGCATATACCTGTAAACGTTTTATATCACCATTTCTGTTAATTTTATTTGTATAAATGTAAAATCTAGTAATTGAGAGACACTTCTGGGTTTCACTTTGTGGGGTTGTGCTCTCGTATACTCTCATTTGGAGGACCCATGTTTGAGCCAAGGGCAGAACAGAAGCAGGAGCTGGACCAGGCGTGTTACATCATCAACAAGCATTACACTTGATTCCAGTGTGCAAGCAAAAAAAAAATTAATGACGACGATGACAAAGCCTGACAACATTCAAACTCACCTGCAGAAAGACAGCCATCTCAGACTCGTCCATGGTCTGGATGCCGTTCTCCACAAGCTTGACGGTATTTTCCAGGTGTTCGTTGTACTTTCTCTTCAGGCTCCTGATGTAGTCCATCTTCTCCTCCTGCTCGGTGTTAATTCGTACGCTCATCTGACTTTTTCGTTCCTCCAGGACGGCAAAGAGGTGGTCGAATGACTCACAAACCTTTGATTTTTGTCTGCGACCGTTGTCCTGGAACAAAGACTTCCTGTTTATTGGACAGACAGGTGAGACTCCATGCATGCCGTCTCTTCACTAATGACAACAAAGATAGCTTCCGTTTAGAGATCCAAACACGACTTGTGACCTGTACAATCACTGCTTGGTGTGGTCAGTGAACACAGTGAAAAGGTTCATGAGGAAGATGAACTCACGTCCACAACAATGCACGTCTCCTCCACCTGAGCGATGACGGCTTGAATCATCTCGTTGGCACCCACCAGCATTGCGATGCACTCGCTCAGCTCGGCCTATCACAAGAGACATGAGGTCACCGGCGCCACGTCACAGCTCACGTGATACTTGCTGGCAACACGGCCGACCTTCTTCTTGGCGAAGACATCTTCGAGAGGCGCCACGTCGCAGTCTTTGTGAGCTCCGAACACTTTGCACAAGGAACACGTGGGGGCGGCGCAGCTCACGCAGTAGATATTGATCTTCTCATTCTCATGCTGATCGCAAGTGGGATGCTCCACTCTTTCTATTGCCGGTAGTGTCACTTTGCTGACACGCACGGCATGAAAACATTAGTGTGATGATGAATGAGAAACTTTCCATTGACCACGACCTTTCCACAAGGTTAAAAGTACTTTGCAAGCTAACATATGAAGAGCTAACACTCATGATTACAAGTGTAGTTGGAAGAACAGTTATTCATGATTATCCTAGGCCAGGGTACTGTGAAAGTCGACATCCAGTTTTATAGTCAACAGTCCCTTATTCTGGACTAACTTTAGGACATACTTGCCAACCTTGAGACTTCCGAATTCGGGAGATTGAGGAGTTGGGGGGGTGTTTCGGGCTTCAGGTGGGCGTGGTTTTGTGGTAGCTGGGGTGTACATTGTAGCCCGGAAGAGTTAGGGATGCAAGGATTCTGGGTATTTGTTCTGTTGTGTTTATGTTGTGTTACGGTGCGGATGTTCTCCCGAAATGTGTTTGTCATTCTTGTTTGGTGTGGGTTCACAGTGTGGCACATATTTTTAACAGTGTTAAAGTTGTTTATACGGCACACCCTCAGTGTGACCTGTATGGCTGTTGATCAAGTATGTCTTGCAGTCACCTACGTGTGTCTGCAGAAGCCGCACACAACATGTGACTGGGCCGGCACGCTGTTTGTATGGTGAAAAAGTGGACGCGACGACAGGTTGTAGAGGACACTAAAGGCGACGCTAAAGGCAGTGCCATCACGGCACGCCCTTGCCCGTAATATTGTTGTCCGGGTGAAAATCGGGAGAAATTCGGGAGGATGGTTGCTCCGGGAGATTTTCGGGAGGGGCACTGAAATTCGGGTGTCTCCCGGAAAAATCGGGAGAGTTGGCAAGTATGCTTTAGGGACATAAAGTGCTACACACACATACATGCTAACATGCGCCATGTCACTTGAAGACAAGTTGAGAGATGTCAGTGTCCTGTTGAGCAAACTCGATCCAAGGCCAGAGGCACATGGAAGTCATTAGTAACCAAATAATAATAAGGAGTCAACTTCTGGACCAAGGACTATATACTATAACCTGTAGGGATGCTCGCTACTAACTCGTGTGCGTGTGTGTGTACCTGCTGGTTCCTTGTTTATACATGTCAATGATGTTCTCCACCAGAAGGTTCCTTTGCAGTCCATACACTCCGTGGCGATCCAGAACCACCTCATGGCGGCAGGACGGGCAGCGAAAGCGACCTCCTGAAGACAAGGTGGAGCTACCTCTGGTTGACAGGTAGGGGTTGGATGCCTGCACAAAGGTGTGACCTCATCTTCATATGTATCACGTTTAACGCTCATTATGCACATTTTTTTTCATATGGGAGGGGGTCGCAGCTTATACGGACTGATTGAAGGTGGGAGGCACGGACAACTTGGTCTGATCACCAGTCAATCACAGGGCTATGTGCTATGAAGTGCTACACTAGTAGTACAACTACAGGTGTAAATACAAACATATGTGACAACTGTTCACTGTGTTTACTTATCTTTATTAGTTAGTTTAGGAAAGGACGATCAAGTAGATGAAAACACACACTACATGCCCTTAACTGAGGGACACACTGACCTGGAAGATGTCGTTGGCACACTTGCGACAGAGGTTGTGTTGACATGGTAAGATGACCACAGGTTTGGAGAACATCTCCAGACAAATGGGACAGATGAGCTGCTTTTCCAGACTCTCCATGATGGACGCGGTAGACACGGCGTCCCAGAGGGCAAAAAGTGAAGGAGGCGAGCTAGAAAAGTCGTGTCACACTTGAGTCTGTTTTTAGAAACACACGTCAGCTGTTACTATGCCGACATGCCCATATATGTCAAAGGTCAACAGGGAACATGACAGTGCAGTGTGTGTGCGTGTGAAAGTGGGGCGGGGGGAGGCCCTGCACTCAATGTGAGTGGAGGGGAGCGCCCCTGCTGCTGACTCCCTCAAGTCTAGTTAGTTTATTAAACATCCACAACATGTCATCACATGGAAGGCATTTTATTTCATGTGAGAAGAAGAAGCTGAGTTAGCCAGAAATGGTAACAAGCACGCTGACATCCTCATGTGTATGTGTCGCCATATCTGTGGCGTCCATCGGAGATCAGCTGAGTTTTCTCACTGGCGTTTGTCGGCTGATGAACGACGGCTGTGTCGACATCTGTCAACACACATATGGTCACATCTAAAAAAAAGTACTTCCTGTTTGCATGTAAACATTAAAACACTGCCTGGCGCCTCCAGAGGTTTTACATCAGTACTGCGCCCACATTCAATGCATCACCGGTGACTTCACTTCCTCTTAGCCGGCTGTCAAAATAAAAGCAACAGACATTCATCATACCGTTACTGGGCTGGTCACCGATCTCCTCCTCCAGGTCATCGGGCGAGACATAGTGCGGCTCCGCCCCCTCGTCGGGGGGCGTGGCTTTGAGTTGTCCACAGCAGCAGTTACAGCAACAGCAGAGGCAGCAGCAGCAGTAAAATCCTGTCAGGACGCCACAGAGTGCAAAAAGCCCCTGAGGCGGAAACACAGTCAGCGTCACTTCTTATCTACGTCTCAACCACCTGTGTGCATGGAGACTAAGCCCCGCCCACCTTGGCCCACCAGGTGGACAGCATGAAGTAGGTATTGACATGATCTTCTCCAAACTGCTGAGCCACATAGAGCCCCAGAGAGCCGTAAGAGTCATAGATGTTCCTCTTGGTGGGGTCGGACAGGACGGCGTGGGCGCTGTTCACCTCCTTGAACTTCTCAGCCGCCTCTGGGTGGTCCGGGTTCTTGTCCGGATGGTAACGCAATGCCAGCTTCCTGTCAACACACAACACATCTGCCTCCCTGCACCGCTAGGAATGAAGGCACGGGCGGTTACCTGTATGACTTCTTGACGTCCTCATGGCTGCATCCCTGCTCCAGACCCAGAAGCAGGTACAGGGACTCCCCCGAGGCGGACATAGCTCGCTGCTTTCCCTCAGACATCTTGTAATCATCACCTGGACAATCACCACATAAAGAGGAGACAGAAGAGTGCACAAGAGAACAGAACACAAGAGGTTTACCTGTGTGCTACAGCCTTGCCTATACCTGCGCAAGTTCTGCCGGTGGAGCGTGTGTCCTGGTCCAGGATCTGGTGCTGTGTGAGTCCATGAAACATTCAGCTGCTCAGCTCAGGTGACCAAGAGGAGGACTCATGTTTCCCATTCCCACTGACACTTTGCCAAGGGGAGGAGGGGCTCACCTTGCCGACAAAGGTGAGCAGTGAGGAGTGGACTGAGAAGGCTCCTTTAACTGCGTCCACTCTTCCGTAGCACCAGGAAGGGAGGAGTGGACAAAGACGCGGGAAACACAAACAAAAAGGAAGGAGTTGCTGACGGGCGGTTGCAGCCAGCTGTACCGTGAGTGGAGCATGGGCTCTAGCTCAGATGGTAGAAGAGGGGAATTGGAGTATGGCCATACCAAAATGGCAAGGAAAAAATATTTGTCAGAGGAAAGCAATGAGAGGGATAGTAGCCACTTCAAAAAGAGTATTAACGCTAAACCAAACAGCCAAGAAGAAGAAGAATAGAAAGCAGTGCATAAGGTCATTTTCATCCAGTACCTCTGACCAAAGCAATAAAAAAAGAATAGGGAAAGTCAAATACGCTATAACGCTAAACAACAGAAGAATACTGATATTTGCAGCTGATAAGAAACAGCAAGAAAACATACTGAAACTAAGCTATGTGGATGGGGGACAGATTAAAGCACATATACCAGGATCATCAGCAGCACTAAGAGGAGTCGTTTCAAATGTTTTGGAAATGTCAATGGACGAGGAGAAAAAAGAGTGCGGGGGGGGGGGATTGGAAAATAGATTATGTGTTGTGAACTGAGGGAAATGGGGTTTGCAGTAAATATAGACTTGATATTAAAAATCTCAAAGATACAGGACTATATGATAGAATACAAACACACACACACACACACACACACACAGACACACACACACACACACACACACACACACACACACACACACACACACACACACACACACACACATATATATATATATATATATATATATATACTGTAATGGTGGGCCCACGTACAGTACGCAGAGAGCTTCATGGAGTGGGTTTCAATGGCCGAGCAGCTGCATCGAAGCCATACATCACCAAGTCCAATGCAAAGCGTCGGATGCAGTGGTGTAAAGCATGTCACCACTGGAATCTAGAGCAGTGGAGACGTGTTCTCTAGAGTGATGAATCACGCTTTTCCATCTGGCAATCTGATGGACGAGTCTGGGTTTGGAGGTTGCCAGTAGAACGGTACATTTCGGACTGCATTGTGCCGACTGTGAAATTTCGTGGAGGAGGAATTATGGTGTTGGGTTGTTTTTCAGGAGTTGGGCTTGGCCCCTTAGTTCCAGTGAAAATAACTTTGAATGCTCCAGGATACACAAAACATTTTGGACAATTCCATGCTCTCAACCTTGTGGGAATAGTTTGGAGCGGGCCCCTTCCTCTTCCAACATGACTGTGCACTAGTGCACAAAACAAAATCCATAAAGACATGGATGACAGAGTCTGGTGTGGATGAACTTGACTGGCCTGCACAGAGTCCTGACCTGAACCCGATAGAACACCTTTGGGACAGTGGTGTGCCGTCAGGGCCAGCAAGGCCTTCTCTGCTGGCCTTCTCTGCTGGCCTACCATAACCAGAAATCATGATCATAATTAAAGATATAATTATTTATGTATTTATTTTCCCTAAATATCTAAAATTATTCATATTCTCTTCATGTCATATTATGCTCGTTCCAGTGATGTTGTTTTTAGTTTTACTTTGTATCAAATCCGAATTCAGCTAGCTTATGTTGCCATGCTGTACGAAATCTGCCAGACGCCTTCAGAATCAACAATGCGGGCGTCTGTGCACTGTAAGTGAACGGGGACATACATGGATAGACAGTTGCGATAGCCAATCAGATCGATTGTTGTCAGTAAGGCCTTCCAGATGGCCTCACGTTGAACGTGACATTTACGCGTCCTGTGATTGGATACTCATCGGCACCGTTAGCGGATGAATTTGAGAACACATGGAAGTGAGAGACAGTTGCGATAACCAATCAGATCACAAGTTGTTGACAGTAGCTGTTCTGTTACAACTAAAAGTTGTAAACTCTTGGTGTTAAAGTGTGTCATGCTTGTCATTTAATTTACATTGTTACAGGTGTATTTTTTGCCATCATGTGGTCAGGGCAGTTAATACATCCTTGAGGAGTGTGTACTTTGAATCAAACTTTATTGACCGGAAGTTGCATAAGCCAAGCAGAGAAATGTACGGTATGTGTTATAATTGCTGATGCGTTTTAATTGAATTCTAAATGCGCCAGAAAATAACCCGTTGATGTGTTTCAATGACCAGTAGGGTGTGAATGTCTTCCTGTATAGTATTTCTCCAGCAATGATCATGTGGTGACATCAATTATGGTATTTTGAGAGGTAATCATTGAGTTTGGACATCACTGAAGGCCTAGGTGGGAAACGCACGGCCCGCCACTGCTTTGGGAAGAATTAAAACGGAGACAGAGCCAGGCCTTCTCGACCAACATCAGTGTGTGACCTCACCAATGCGCTTTTGGAAGAATGGTCGAAAATTCCTATAAACACACTCCGCAACCTTGTGGACGGCCTTCCCAGAAGAGTTGAAGCTGTAAGAGCTGCAAAAGGTGGACCGACATCATATTGAACCTTATGGGTTAAGAATGGTATGGCACTTCAAGTTCATATGGGAGTCAAGGCAGGTGGCCAAATATTTTTGTCAATATACTTATAATTATTTTTAATTTTTTTCATTGTATTTTGTTATTTTTGTAATCCACGCACATAGGTGTATATATGAATATTCTGGATTTTATGGGGTGTGTGTATGTAAATAGATGCATAGGTAGGTATATGGATAGATATACATTGATTTAATACAATTATTAATAATAAGGAGATAATACATAACGATCCCATGTTACATACTCCGGTACAGTAAGTGGCGCTATGCACCTTCTATGTTACGGCTGCTTGCAACCCGCCAGAAAACTAAAAGAAGAAGAAGAAGTAGCACCAGGAGGCGCTGTTGCACCAACAAGATAGCAGTCTGCTTCCCGGCCTGTCGCCCTTGCAGCACAGACAGATAAACTACGGAAATAATTTGATCATTTCTGAGCTGAAACCTTCTAAACGTGAGTATCAGATGCACCAAAATGATCGATAAATTGATGTGGAGGTTTTTGGCATTTGACGTTTGACACCAAAAGGTGGAAAATGATGAGACGCACACGCTAGCTATGAAAAGGCTAACGTTAGCTCGATTACTTGTGGTTTCAATGAATTGTACTTGTAAAATCGTAAATAGCGTAATTCAAGTATAATGTTCATTTAATTTATGCTTTAACAAACGCTCTGTGCATTGGCACAAACACCGCTAAGGTCGTAAATATGTTTCTTTTGTTAGCATGGCGCCGCTGACTGAAGTATAGTTTAGTAGTACCTCAATTTACGAGCACGATTCGTTCCGCGACTGAGTTCAAAACTCGTATCTGAAATAAGCCAAGATGGCTGTTGTCTAGAACAGTGGTCCCCAACCACCGGGCCGCACAAGAAATAAAACATTTAAAAAATGTATCTTTAAAAAAAATTTTTTTTATTAAATCAACATAAAAAACACAAGATACACTTACAATTAGTGCACCAACCCAAAAAAACTCCCTCCCCTATTCACACAATTCACACTCATTCGCACAAAAGGGTTGTTTCTTTCTGTTATTAATATTTCTGGTTCCTACATTATATATCAATATATATCAATACAGTCTGCAGGGATACATTCCGTAAGCACACATGATTGTATTTTTATGACAAAAAAAAAATACCATAGGTTGCTTTTCATGATTTCATTTTGCGTCTACTAAGTTTGTTACTGTTGCACGCGCCGTTTCCCCCCCGTTTTTATGAAAATATAACTATAGATGCCAGCATTGTGTAAAAGAACTGCTAGTATCTCAAATTACCTGCGTTTATGTACCTCTTTATTATAATAATGTCAAGCATAAACTCTTCATTCTAGCGTCAAGAGAAGAGAAGAGGTGGCCTCTTCTGTGCCATGGCGGACATCAAGAACTTCCTGTATGCTTGGTGTGGGAAGAATAAGTTAACCCCAAACTACGACATCCGAGCTGCAGGCAACAAAAACAGATTCCTGTGTGAAGTATGCTCATCTTTTACACTATTGATTTTTACGCAGTCTATTGTTTTTAGATGTTATAACGTTAGTTTCTACTTGATAGTTGCATACTATTTCTTGATTGTGTACTTGATGTGTGTGTGGTTGTGCTGCAGGTGCGAGTAGATGGCTACAACTACACGGGCATGGGCAACTCCACCAACAAGAAGGACGCCCAGACCAACGCAGCGCGGGACTTTGTCAACTATCTTGTTCGAGTTGGAAAGATGAACGCGGCTGAGGTGCCGGCTCTGGGCGTGAGTCACGGCGGCTGTACTAAATGCATCATACGAACATGCACGCATCTCTACATGTCTGTGTCCAACAGGTGAGCGTGGTTGATCATGTGGGCGGTCCAGATGGCCAGCAGTCTGAGGGAGGAAACGATGTCCCGTTGGGAAATCTGCCGTCCGGTGGTCCTCTGCCTCCTCACCTGGTAGTGAAGGCAGAACAAGGTAATGTACATATCTGGGCCGTCCGCTAGCTTTTGGAGGCGGGATCAGAGGGAAAACCAACTTACCATGTGACTTTTCAGAGTTTGAACAAGCAAGAGCTAACACCTGTGTGTTTGTAGATGCAGCCAGCATTCCAGTCACACCAGGAACTATGGTTCCAGGTGGGACTGGACTGGGCAACTCTGGAGGAGGTGCTGAATGGGAGCGAGGTGCCAACTTGAAGGAGTACTACGCCAAGCGAGATGAACAGGAAGCTCAGGCGGTAGGACGCTGCTCAAATTCTGCATGTACATTGAAGCAGCAGTTACAACTGACCTGACCCGGTTTTTGATCTCCTGCAGACTTTGGAGTCAGAAGAGGTGGACCTGAACGCTGGTCTCCATGGTAACTGGACACTGGAGAATGCCAAGGCCCGTCTGAACCAGTTCTTCCAGAAGGAGAAAACCAGCGCTGAGTATAAATACAGCCAAGTTGGGCCGGACCACAACAGGTCTGCACCATGACGCTCAGAACTAAGTCCAGAACAGTCGGGCAGCATTGAGCATATTACTGAACAAGGGAGGGGGTTGCTTCACAAACTAGCTGATGCTGTCTGTCTGGTTCTGGAGCGCTTTGACCACTTGCTAGCTTCTGTGTGTTTTTCTGCTGGATTGATATGAGGTCAAGGAGGTCCGAACGGTGCAAGTTCCGCTTTGACCTCGAGAGATGTACCAAGGCAGACAGGAAGTGTGCTGGGGGGCGGTGCATCAGAACTCACACAGAAGGAAGACATGAGACAAGCTTTAGATGTGCTAAAGCAGTCTCATGGTTTGGCTCGTTTGCTTTGGAGTCTGCTTGTGAGTTTTGCTGTTGCTGTCCCCCGCAGACCACGAGGTATTTGGGCAACGCCCCCAAAACCCACACCGCTCAGATGAACGCCAACTTTTTAAAGTCTGGCAGAAAAACACACAGAGGTTGGGTGAGTGGACCACCTGAGCTGAAGACAGCTAGTTGACATGTTGGCTAAAGCTCCGTCTGTCTGTCTGTCTGTCCAACTGTCTGTCTGTCCAACTGTCCGTCTGTCTGTCTGTCTGTCTGCCTGCGTGTTTTCGTGCGAGTCTGTATGTATGTGTTTGCTTCCCTATATGTATGTTTGTTTGTTTGTTTCTGTGTGCGTGTGTTTGCAGGAGCTTCATCGCTGAGATGCAGCTTTTCGTCAGGCATCTGGGTCGACGTAAGACGTCACTCTAATGCACTATCCATGTTGCTATGTCAAGGTAACAAGTGTGGCCTGTAACTTCGCCCCCTGCAGGTGTGACCGCTCGAGAGCATGGCTCCAACAAGAAGCTGGCAGCCCAGTCCTGTGCCCTGTCTCTGGTGCGCCAGTTGTACCACCTGGGAGTGATTGAGGCCTATTCTGGAGTCACCAAGAAGAAGGAAGGAGAAACTGTAAGCCAACATAATGTGACCTTTGACCCCGTAGTGTACTTTATCTCACCTTTTTTGTTTCTGTTTTACCAGCTGGATGTCTTTGACGTGCATGTGGCGCCCGACCTTCAGCTGCAGTTGAGCGGGGTCGTCCAGGAGCTCGGAGTCGAGATCCCGCCACCTGTGAGTCACCTAACCGGGCCCTCTTTCAGCAAGGATTGAAGTTACTAAACTAAAACTTCACTTACTGTCCAGCCTGCAAACCCAGATACCCCGGTGTCTCTGATTCCAATGAAGATGGCGACATTTGAGCCCTCTCAGCGGCAGAGCGCCGCCGGTGTGGTGCCGTGGTCGCCCCCGCAAGTCAACTGGAATCCGTGGACCAGCAGCAACATCGATGACGGGCCACTGGCCTTTGTGAGCACTTGTCTTTTATGTCTGGTTTGGGTTCAGGGGGCTCTGGACTGGTGTTTTTTGTATTCTTCTAAGGACTGTTAGAGCACCCAAATCACACTAGAAATAAAATAAACTCTCCAAAACTGCAGACATGGAGAACCAGAGCAAAAAGATATGATGATACTAATGACTACTAAATCAAAGATTTGTCCAACCTTTTTTAGCCTTTAAAAATTGACATGTCATAGCCAATTATGCAAATTAGATAACATCATCTTGATAATGCCCCATCAATAGAGCACTCCAGAGCAGATCAGCAAAGACCTTCATGACGAGCTGATGTATCAGCTGCAACACGACGACAACCTGCAGAAGGTCAGTGGACCTTCTTGGCTTTTTAACCTGCCTTCAGGACACGTGGATGACTCAAATGTGTCGTGCAGATGCTGATGGATCGCGAAAAGCTGCCTGTCAAACAGTTTGAAGATGAGATCATGGAAACGTTGGACAACAACTCAGTGGTGATCATCAGAGGAGCGACCGGCTGCGGCAAGACCACACAGGTCCCTCAGTACATCCTTGACCGCTTCATCAAGACAGGCCGAGCTTCCGACTGCAACATCGTGGTCACCCAGGTAACGCCTCACCCTGCAGGCGAGCTGCTGGACAAGCAGTCACCCCTTTTTCCTGTCTTCTTCAGCCCAGACGCATCAGCGCTGTGTCCGTGGCTGAGCGTGTGGCTGTGGAGAGAGGAGAAGATCTGGGAAAGAGCTGTGGCTACAGCGTCCGCTTCGAGTCTATCCTACCTCGGCCTCACGGCAGCATCCTCTTCTGTACCGTTGGTACGTTTGGCAGTGTAAGCTAAGGTTTGATGTTGCCGTCACGCTGCTTTCTTCTCCAGGTGTGCTCCTGCGGAAACTTGAGGCGGGAATCCGAGGCATCAGTCACGTCATTGTGGATGAAATCCACGAGAGAGACATCAACGTGAGCTTTTCTTCTCTACCGACTTTCACCTGGCTGACCTTTGACACCTGTTTGTGTGTGTTCTCGCAGACGGACTTCCTGATGGTGGTCCTCAGAGATGTAATTCAGGCTTTTCCAGACGTACGCATCCTCCTGATGTCCGCCACCATCGACACCAGTATGTTCCGAGAGTACTTTTTCAACTGTCCAATCATTGAGGTTTTTGGACGCACCTTCTCCGTCCAAGGTAACGTGGACGATGATAACGATGATGCGTTCCCCCCCTTAAGACTCTGAAATCCTGACTTTGACATTTTTCTGCTGCTTGCTGTGGTCCAGAGTATTTTCTGGAGGATTGCATCCAGATGACCAACTTCATCCCCCCCCCGCCTGACCGCAAGAAGAAGGACAGAGATGAGGAAGGAGGAAAGGACGAGGATGTAAGTAATGTGTGTCCGATTACGGTGAGCTTGTCACATTGGTGCTGACGTGCTTGTGTGCAGACCAACTGTAACCAGATCTGTGGGCCTGACTACTCGCCGGAGACCAAGCGCTCGATGGCGCTGATGAATGAGAAGGAGATGTCCTTTGAGCTGGTCGAAGCTCTTCTCAAGTACATAGAGACTTTGCAGGTGTCAGGCGCTGTGCTCATCTTCCTTCCTGGCTGGAACCTCATCTATGCCATGCAGCGCCACCTAGAATGCAATCCCCACTTTGGTATGCCACCGTGTGACCGTGCACACACGTACAATCTGGACTGAGAGCTTTCTTGGTTTCCAGGGAGTAGCCGGTACCGGGTCCTCCCGCTTCACTCGCAGATCCCTCGAGAAGAACAGAGGCTGGTTTTTGATCCCGTCCCTGACAATATACGCAAGGTGAGTCTTGCTGTTGTCTGGTGCTGCCTCTCACGACTCATTTTGTAACCACTTATCTTTCGTCTCCTTTTTCGGATAATCGACTGATTAAACCAAATCTGTTAAAAATGTAGTTTGCTCTGCCTAATAACTGGCATGCATGGCAGGGTTAAAAATAAGATCTCAGCACATTTGGGGTTGCACAGACTAGTCGACTAGTAGGGTTGCGCATTAAATAGGGATGTAACGGTTTAAAATCTCACGGTACGATATTATCACGGTATTAAGGCCAGAGTATATCATTGCGGTGTATGTCCAAAAAAAAACTTGGTAAAAATGCCACAGTGTGTAAACTGAAGTGGCAGGAATGTTTAGGATAAACACGCTTACTGTAATTGAACACAAGGCATAATGCTAAAGTGTTCTAATCATATTTTGTACTACAAACAAGTATTTATAAGTGCAAATAATTGTGCAGGAACATCTACTGTTTCAAGTAAATATTAAAAATAATAAATTACAGTTGACCTCTTTAAAGTAACATTGTAATTATCCAGTGTAACAAGGGTAAAACAATAATGTACAATTTAGTGTCTTTCAACTTTTACGTTATGGGAAGCAATGTCCTCTACAGCAGTGGTCCCTAACCACCGGGCTGCCGGTACCGGTCCGTGGACCGATTGGTACCGGGCCGCACAAGAAATTAAAAAAAAATAATAATAATAATATTTATATATATATATATATATATATATATATATATATATATATAATATAATATATATACCGGTAATATATATACATATATATTTTTTTTTAATGATTAAATCAACATAAAAACACAATATATACATTATATATCAATATAGATCAATACTGTCTGCAGGGATACAGTGCGTAAGCACACATGATTGTATTTCTTTATGACAAAAAAACCAAACCCTGGTCCGTGGGACAAATTTTCAAGCGTTGACCGGTCCGCAGCTACAAAAAGGTTGGGGACCACTGCTCTACAGTCGTAATTTTTTACATCAGTCTGGAAAATGTTGCTTCTCAGAAAAGTAAACTAACAATATAACTTTTAATAATGTAAATACCTCATAAATTGATGTTTGGCTTCTCTGGCTTCAAATATATTTCCTGTGTGACGGTTTATCAGGTGTCGACTTGTCCAGTCGTCCCTTCCACCCGAGTGCAGCAGGAATAGGCTTCAGCCACCTCCTCGCGACATCGATAGACAAGCAGTAGAAAAATAGATGGATGGATTGAGGATGTAGCTTTTAGTTTACTCGTACTTCACGCGTTGAACATTTTTTTGTGATTTCCCCCTGTGTGGAGCGACAATACCAGCTGTCTCTGTCGCCTTAGCAACACTTGAAACGAAAGTGGCGCGCTTCGCTTTGCAGAACGCATACTTTCTTACCTCTGTCAAAGAGCTTATGTTTTGGCCTCGGCTTGTCTGTTTGTTAGCAACATAACTGAACAAATTATGCACAGATTTAATGTCCAAAATACAATTCATTTTATCTACGATGAGTAAGAACACACTCCACTTCCTGATTGCGGAGTTCCACGCCCCATACCTTGTCGTTTCCGCACTTTTCTGGAAGACGTAGTTTATTTAAATCGCCAAAACCACACCCCAAGTTTTCGCTTGATACGTTGCTGTATTAGTGAGAAGGTTTTGAAACCGAAATACCGCTGCAATGGAATAGTTCCCTATACTTCATCAAAAAAGATTTGTCAAGAAATATCAAGGATTATACGTTGTCGCGTTCCCAGACATATCAAACTATTGTGACGCCATCCTACCATACTTGCCAACTCTCCTGATTTTTCTGGGAGACTCCCGAATTTCAGTGGCCCTCCCGAAAATCTCCCGGGGCAACCATTCTCCCGAATTTCTCCCGATTTTCACCCGGACAACAATATTAGGGGCGTGCCGTGATGGCACTGCATTTAGCGTCCTCTACAACCTGTCGTTGCGTCCGCTTTTTCACCATACAAACAGCGTGCCGGTACAGTCACATGTTGTACGCAGCTTCTGCAGACACACGTAAGTGACTGCAAGACACACTTGATCAACAGCCATACAGGTCACACTGAGGGTGGCCGTATAAACAACTTTAACACTGTTACAAATGTGCGCTACACTGTGAACCCACACCAAACAAGAATGACAAACACATTTCGGGAGATCATCCGCACCGTTACACAACAGAACAAATACCCAGAATCCCTTGCAGCCCTAACTCTTCCGGGCTACAATATACACCCCCGCTACCACCAAACCCGCTCACCTCAACCCCGCATTTTTAATATACTTTACTCATTTAGTATTTCCAGCTGTCGGGTTCTATAGTCGTCGCAGTTTGTTTCCTCATAAGACGCAAAGTTAAATCTTGAAATGTAACCTTACCCGAGCAAAAATTATGCATATTTATCCGGGAGGGTCTATGTACCAATTTCCTTGACCCACACAAAGTTGTAGGCCTCAATGTTTTTTCAAGCTTTCACAATAAAAGCTTAGCCATTAAAATAGAAAATGCTACAATTAAAACACTATAAGTAAAGCATGACACAAAACATACAAAATAGTGGGTTTTCTAAAAGTGTCTATTTTCAGCTATTTTATAAAATAACAAAAACATTTGTAATAATAATGTTTGCTATTGCTTGTATTCCGACATGTCATTACATCCCTAATCTCGATGTGGCAATGCTGCAATGGGTGGTAATAAATATAAAAATCACTTGTAACAATGTGAACATATTCCATTTATGTCATGTATTTTACCTTGTTAGAACAAAAGTGCACACTACTGTCTCTTCAGGAGAAGGCTTTTTTGTTTTTTACAGCAGGGCTTGAAGGAAAATATAAGTGCTGTGGAATAAAACTACTTTCTAATTTATGTCGGAAGTTTTACCACATCCGTAAAGTACACCAGTAAGCCAAGGCAGGAGGAAGGATGAAATCAATTTAACCAGCATTGCATACTGGTGAGGTGGTGAATTACAGCCATTTGAGAAGGGAGACCAAAACTAAATATGTTGTCAACGGTAAAACCACAAAAGATTGAAGTCGGCTGATTTTCACGCCTGATTACGTTGACCGATCGCTGCAGCACTACTGTTGACAACGTAACCTAAAAAATTTCTAGTTTGTGACCCTGTTCTCAAACAATGGCAATAAAAACTATTCTGATTCTCTGACAATCCATGGCGATCTCGTCACTGCAGGTGATCTTGTCCACCAACATCGCAGAGACCAGCATCACCATCAATGATGTGGTCTACGTCATCGACTCCTGCAAGTAGGTTTTGTCACACTCTTGACGCTTGCTCTGTTCTCACGGCGTGTGTTCTCACGGCGTGTGTTCTTATGGCGTGCTCGCTGTGTAGACAGAAAGTGAAGCTGTTCACATCGCACAACAACATGACCAACTACGCCACCGTCTGGGCCTCCAAGACAAACCTGGAGCAGAGGAAAGGCCGTGCGGGCAGAGTTCGAGCCGGGTTCTGCTTCCACCTCTGCAGTCAAGCACGATTTGACCGGTCTGACCCCCTCTCCCACACACACACACCTTGTACAACCTCATTTACTGACCCCATGTGTGCGTGTGTACAGACTGGACACTCACATGACTCCTGAGATTTTTCGGACGCCGCTACATGAAGTGTCTTTGAGTATCAAGCTGCTGAGGCTTGGCGCCATCGGACACTTCCTGTCTAAAGCCATCGAGCCGCCGCCACTGGACGCGGTCATTGAGGCAGAACACACTCTTAGAGGTGTCATATACACACACAAACCGGTGATGTGACAGAATCGGCCCAATCACAACCACATTGTTTGTTTGCTCACAGAACTGGACGCGCTGGACTCGAACGACGAACTGACTCCGCTCGGCCGCATCCTGGCCCGGCTGCCCATCGAGCCTCGTCTGGGGAAAATGATAATCATGGGCTGCATTTTCCAGTCAGTATATTTGTCTTTCTTTTGGCCAGCTGCTGACTTTGCCATGTGGCCTTAAATGTGCGCGTTGCCCTCTAGTGTCGGCGACGCCATGTGCACCATCTCGGCCGCTTCCTGCTTCCAGGAACCCTTCATCAACGAGGGAAAGCGTCTGGGCTTCGTCCACAGGAACTTTGCAGGCACCCGCTTTTCGGACCACGTGGCACTGTTGTCTGTTTTTCAGGCGTGGGACGACGTCAGGTGGGTGTGATCTGGCCAACGGTCGCACTTTAAGAGCACTTTGTTTACCTTTCTTCTGTTGTGATTTCAGGATAAACGGCGAGGAAGCCGAGGGTCGTTTCTGTGAACACAAACGTCTCAACATGGCCACCCTGAGGATGACCTGGGAAGCAAAAGTCCAGCTGAAGGACATCTTGGTCAACACTGGATTTCCTGAAGGTACCTTGAAGGCGGCGCCGGTCTTGCATGCGTGACACCGCAATGTCTTCAATGTAACATTCTTGCCCCCTCAGGGAGTCTGATGACCCAGATGTTCAACCCTGTTGGACCAGACAACAATTTGGACCTGGTGGTGTCCCTGCTGACATACGGCGCCTATCCTAATGTTTGCTTCCACAAGGAAAAGCGGAAGATCCTGACCACCGAAGGCCGCAACGCCCTCATCCACAAGTCATCTGTCAACTGCCCTTTCAGTAACCATGACATGGCCTACCCGTCGCCGTTCTTTGTCTTCAGTGAGAAGGTAAAGCCTTGAATCATTAAGCATTGCATTGTTGACCGCCATCATCACCAGGCTAACTATGTTAGCCGTTAACTTAGCATAAAAACATATTCACCAGAAAATTGCTGAGTTGTTTGACGTCACGTCCGGCTCATTGAATATGCGCGGTGGTCAAGCCAGCATCTGTTCTCAATCGGTCGCCATTTAGCTTTTCTCGAAGAAAAATGATTGATTGCGTTGTTTTCAGCTTTGTGAATCGTTAAAATTGCAAAAAGGATAAACTATTCTTCAGAGTTCCTCGAGAGATAGTCAAGAAGGGCGGAAAACTGCAAAATTTTACGAAACGACAACAAGAAAAGTAGCACGTGCTGCAGTCTAAGAGTCAAAAAATGCACGAGTTTGCAGTGATCATTTTGTTAAAGGTTTGTTTGATTAACTTTTAACAGTTATTTTATGTTATGTGTTTCTTCAAACCTATTTTTGCTACAAGTGTTTCATAACGCACCACCTCCATGCTTCTCCAAGTTTTCATCTGTTTTGTCGTGTAAAATGGTGTCTGGGGCCAATTTGTCTGTGGTTACTGGCGAAAGGATTGAATAGAATGCTCTGTGGACTATTTGGGGTAGCACCTCAGTTATCTACCCATAGCAAATCCAAAAATAATCTTGTTGCATTTACTACTTTACTTTTACTGCCTACTCAGTGGCCTAGTGGTTAGAGTGTCCGACCTAAGATCTGTAGGTTGTGAGTTCAAACCCTGGCCAAGTCATACCAAAGACTATAAATATGGGACCCATTACCTCCCTGCTTGGCACTCCGCATCAAGGGTTGGAATTGGGGGTTAAATCACCAAAAATGATTCCAGGGCGCGGCACCGCTGCTGCCCACTGCTCCCCTCACCTCCCAGGGGGTGAACAAGGGGATGGGTCAAATGCAGAGGACAAATTTCACCACACCTAGTGTGTGTGTGACAATCATTGGTACTTTAACTTTAACTTTTAACTACTTTATGGGCTAAAAGACTCTGTGTTAAATTGGAAGGCAATCGCGCCTCCTTGCCACACAGGCTGGATTAAAGATGTTCTGTATTTTATCAAATCGAATAAGATTAGGCTGACATGGAATGGTTGTTCTACAAAGTTTCAAGAACTGTGGGGTGCCTTTTGGAAATTTGTAGGAGAAACTGATTTCCAAATTAACCCTGGTTGAATCACAATTGAAATGTGGGTGGTTGATGAGTCCTTTTTGTACTTGTGCGTTACTATGTCTGTGTAAGGTCATTCAGGAATGCAGTTGTCTGTGGTTTTATGTTGACATCTGTATGTAGTTTCTTACTTAATTTTTTATTGTTTTACTTGTGGGGAGAAATCAGCATTTGATGTCTGAAAAGCAAATGTTTTAAAAAAAAAAAAAAGAATGGCGTCTGGAGCATCAGATAGTTTGACATGTTTGGGAAGGCGACCGACGGATAATCCTTGATATCACGCAACAGATGTTTTTTTGATAAAGTAAAGGATCTAATACATTGCATTGTTTTGATTTTTTTTTTGCAAGGAAGATCTAGACCACTTGCGTACTCAGTTTACTTGCGGAACAACAGCTATTTTGGCTTGGTTTGACCACAACTGTTTTTACTTCTGGGAAGAAGTCATGTGTCGGAATACAGACATAGTGTTAGCATCGGGTTTGAAATCTTGTGTTTGGCATGTTTCCATGTTGCTCACAGATTCGGACACGAGCGATCTCGGCCAAAGGGATGACGCTCGTCAGCCCTCTGCAGCTGTTGCTGTTTGCCTGCAAGAAGGTCACCTCCGACGGCGATGTGGTGGAGCTGGACGACTGGTGAGAATGCACTCGACCACACGCCAGAGCTGACAAGTTGTGGGTCACGTGACATGGCTGTGTGCAGGATCAAGCTGAGAATCCCTCATGAGTCGGCGGGCCACATCCTGGCTCTGAGGGCTGCGATGGAGGCTCTGGTGGTGGAAGTGACCAAAGATCCCGACTACATCTCTCAGTTGGATCAGACCAACCAGCGCCTGCTCAACCTCATCCGACACATCTCCAAACCCAGCTCCGCCGGAATCAACTTAGTAGCCGGCAACCAGAGGTGAGCATGCCGTTATAACCACACTAGTCCATTAATTTTACCATCGCAACACTGTCATCTAACAGTGGTCTCTCTGTGCAGGATGGGGGACGGCCCTCGTCCGCCCAAAATGGGCCGTTTCGATGGAGGGGGCGGAAGAGGCAATCAGGGAGGTGGCGGCTACAGAGGGGGTGGCGGCTACAGAGGAGGTGGCGGTTACAGAGGAGGTGGAGGTTACAGAGGGGGCGGCGGCTATGGAGGCGGGGGTAATTCTGGCGGAGGAGGTGGTTACAGGGGAGGTGGTTATGGAGGGGGTGGGTACGGCGCAGGTAGGGGCGGTCCTCGAGGAGGCTACAGGGGTTATTAAGATGGCAAATGTTTTGTTTTTGATCAATAAAACTCTTAACTTCACACTTGAAACTGTTTTATTTATTCAACACAGAAATTAAAGCACACTTGTCTGGATGGTTTCAGCCAATCAGAGTCCAGCTCTGCGTCACTCGTCCTTCCTCTTCTTTACTTGACTCAGCCCCTCCTTGATGTGTCCCACTGCATTCTGATCTCCAGCTTGCTGCGCCAGACGCAAAGCCTCCCCGTAGAACCGGACGGCCTCGTCCAGTTGACCTGAAGACGCAACGTTAGCCACAGGACCCTGAAAGTGTCAGCAAGTGACCTCTGACCTGTGTGCAGCAGGATGCCAGCCATGTTCCCTACAAGAACATGTAGCTCCGGGTGTTCTGAGGAGCGACCCAGATCCACCGCCTGCCGGATCAGCGCTAGGGCATCGTCATGGCGACCCTGCATATCCAAGATGGTGGCTAGGTCGCTCATCAGGACCACGGTCTGGCGGAGGGACACAGACTGGGTCTCAAGAGTCTGGCTTACACGCTCATTTCTGTATAGGACTCACCTGGGGGTGGGACTCCCCCTGCTCCTGGCGGCAGATGCTCAGAGCCTTCTCGTAGTCGGCGACAGCCTGCTTCAGGTGCAACGTGGACGCTCGGTACCGAGCACGCGAGTCCAAACACAGACCGAGCAGCAGGCGGGTGTCCTTCCTTAGTACTTCCTGCTCGTCTTCACACATTCCATCAATTTTCGTTACCGTCGCCAACAAACTCGTCTCACCTGTCCGATCAGCTTCTGGCGTCTCCTGAAGCTGCTGTACCTTCACCTCCAGAGTGTCCAAACAGAAAGTGAAGCCGTGCTCCGCAAGCTCCGCCCTCACACGCACAAACGCGCAGTAAAGCTGTGACAGTTAACGTAAGTAACGTGCGGTCTTACTTGTTCTGCTCGGCGTACATGGCGGCGAGTTTGAGGGACATCTCAATAAAGGCGTTGTCGTCCTGGAAAAGGAAAGCCGGTGAGCGTGTGCAGATGCGACGATGGAGGTGAGACCATACTTGCCAACCCTCCCGTTTTTTCCCGGGAGACTCCCGAATTTCAGTGCCCCTCCCAAAAATCTCCCGGGGCAACCATTCTCCCGATTTCCACCCGGACAACAATTTTGGGGGCATACCTTAAAGGCACTGCCTTTAGCATCCTCTACAACCAGTCCTCGCGTCCGCTTTTCCTCCATACAAATAGCGTGCCTGTCCAGTCACATAATATATGCGGCTTTTACACACACATAATTGAATGCAACACGTACTTGATCAACAGCCATACAGGTCACACTGAGGGTGGCCGTATAAACAACTTTAACACTGTTACAAATATGCGCCACACTTAGGGCTGAGCGATATGGCCTTTTTTTAATAGCTCGATATTTTTAGGCCATATCGCGATACACGATATATATCTCGATATTTCGCCTTAGCCTTGAATTAACACTTGATGCATATAATCACACCAGTATGATGATTCTATGTGTCTACATTAAAATATTCTTGATCATATTGCATTAATATATGCTCATTTCAAACTTTCAGACAGAGAAGGAAATCACAACTAAGTCAATTTACCAAAACTGTATTTATTAAACAGTTATTAAGCAGTGGCACAAACATTCATGTCATTTCCAAAACAGAAAGTGCAAGATTGTCAGAGACATTTTAAAACAAGCTATCAGTGCACTTTTGTGCATGACGTCACTAAGATGACTTATCAAAACAACACTAAATTAAAGTGTACTTTTTGTACAGAACGCCACTACAATAGTTTAAAAACATGATGTCACACAAGATATTTCAATAAGTGTGAAATAGAAATGAGCTGCATAATAGGAAATCAAATAGTGTACGTCCTTCGCTATGAGGTAGGTTTCTGCGAACATTATCTCCTTTTGTCGTGGACTCTTTTTTTCATACAGTGTTCTGGAAATGTTTGCCTCTGCATTTTGATGGTGTGGCACCGAACGGAGATGTTGACATGCGGAGTAAGCACTCTTCATTCTCTAGCGGGTGACTTTTCAAATGATGCTACATATTAGCAGTAATGCTACTTTTTGTAGAAACGCTTTCGCCCCACACTTGACAAATTACGGTTGTCTGTTCGACATATTCCCACTTGAAGCCAAACCACCGGCAGACGATGGACCCCCTGCTGTTTTTCTTGGGAATTAATTCTTCCTTCATTTGTTACCAGATTCGCACCTTCTTTCTCTCGTCTTCCCACTCGCACCACAGCTAACTTTAGCCATGCTGCTACGTCTCTGCGCCGCGAGGGCGTATACGTATGTGACGTATGACGTGACGTGTGTAAGAAGGTGCGCTTGTCTGTCTGTGAGAAGGAGACACAAGAAAGAGTGAGAAGAGCCTGTCGTGTAATGCCAGCAGCTAAAAGCAACTGCGTGAAAACCTATACTCCGATATCACGATATAGTCATTTTTTATATCGCACAGAGACAAACCCGCGATATATCGCCCAGCCCTAGCCACACTGTGAACCCACACCAAACAAGAATGACAAACACATTTCGGGAGAACATCTGCACCGTAACACAACAGAACAAATATCTAGAACCCCTTGCAGCACTAACTCTTCCGGGACGCTACAATATACACGCCCCGCTACCACCAACCCCCCACCCCGCCGTCCCTGTCCCCCATCGCCCGAATTCGGAGGTCTCAAGGTTGGCAAGTATGGGTGAGACCGACCTGCGGCATCCCGCCTGCCAGCATGAAGCTCATGGCCGCCTTAAAGAGTTTCTCAGCCTGCGAGAACCAAGAGTCAGGATGCTGTCGCCGTGCGGCCACGTGACGGGCAAATGGTACTCACGTGGTCCATCTGGCCTTGGATGTAAGCCAAGTTGGCCATCTAAGTAAACAGTGACAAGTCAAAAGGTTGCACATCAGCTGACCGCGTGCGAGACTACCTGGCTGTAGGCGTACACTATGGCCTGGTGATTGTTTGAGTGGTGAGCCATGGCGACTGCAGCATGGAGAAATGTCGACGCCTCCTCCAGCTGACCCCGTAAGATGCTGAGCTGCAGGTGTGGTCACATGACACATGTCGGTCATGTGACAGCGTCCTTTAAGGCACACAGTGGGAGGAGCAGTACCTTGGCCTTCTTCAGCAGCAGAATCATCTCGTCTTCTTTCACTTGAGCGTCTTCATCATCCGAGGCCAACCACAACGAAAACGCTGGGGAGCAAGTGTGCCATTAAATGGAATCGTCGATGGGAGTGTGACGTCACGTACCTGCTCCCGCCCACACGCATCTCCTTCCTCTCCACGGCACCTTCGCCCAGCCGCCAAGGTGCTTTCTAGTTAACTGCCGGGGCGTCCCAGTACTGCTCGTCTGGAGCCCGACAACCCTAAAGATCTCCCAATTACATTCCCGTGTTGGATGTCGCCTTTTCAAATAAGTCTCACCTGTGCAGCTGGGTGGATAAAAGCCTGCTGGCACGCAGGGAGACACCGCGTACACACGCCGCCATCTTTGTTATTGACGTGGGAGCGGAAGTGATGTTTCCTTTTCACCCGTGACATGCACTCCAGTTTTCTTCTTTTACAAAAATGGGTTTTGAGACATTTTACTTTATTTTTATTAGTACGTCAACCAATTAATTCAATTTGTTTAGTCATTTGACCTATTAGCTTAGTGCTTTTTTATTAGTAATTATTACCATCCCAAAATTTATTTACGAGTCATTTTTACAGTTTAAGTGAGTCATATAACTTTTAATGTATTTTATTATCTATGTGTACTATTTGTGTATTTCGTTCTCATTTTAACTAATATATTTTATATGCAATAGCCATTTAATTTAATAATGCATTTCCCCCCAGCATCCAAAGTCCGTCCCACAGGAAGTCCCAAGTTTAAAAAAAAGTTTTTTATTTATTTCTATTTTTATTTCTTTTTTTTTTTTACCTTTCCTTTCTAATCCATTTTCTACCGCTTGTTACTCTCGGTGTCTCCTAGCCGCTCAGGCAAATCATATTGTCTAAAAAGGAATTTTCACATCGATAACGTGACAATGTTAAATGTTGATGAACATCAATGTTAATTGATGTTAAATGACAAAACGGATTATAAAGACTATGTATATATACATATATATATATATATATATATATATATATATATATATATATATATATATATATATATATATATATACAGCCTGGCCCCCGGCCAAATTTTTTTAACCCAATGCGGCCCCCGAGTCAAAAAGTTTGGGGACCCCTGGTTTAGTTAATAATAATACCTGGGATTTATATAGCGCTTTTCTAAGTAGCCAAAGTCGCTTTACATGTAGAACCCATCATTCAGTCACACCGGGTGGTGGTAAGCTACTTTCATAGCCACAGCTGCCCTGGGGTAGACTGACGGAAGCGTGGCTGCAATTTGCACCATTCAATTTACCGGTGTGAGTGGCACCGGGGGCAAAGGGTGAAGTGTCCCGCCCAAGGACACAACGGCAGCGATTTTTGGGTGGTAAGAGGCGGGGAGCGAACCTGCAACCCTCAGGTTTCTGGCACAGTTGCTCTACCCACTACGCCATGCCGCGTTGTTACCTATTACCGTATTTTTCAGACTATAAATCGCAGTTTTTTTCAGTTTGGCCGGGGGTGCGACTTATACTCAGGAGCGACTTATGTGTGAAATTATTAACACATTACCTTAAAATATCAAATAATATTATTTAGCTCATTCACGTAAGAGACTAGACGTATAAGATTTCATGGGATTTAGCGATTAGGAGTGACAGATTGTTTGGTAAACGTATAGCATGTTTTGTATGTTATAGTTATTTGAATGACTCTTACCATAATATGTTACGTTAACATACCAGGCACGTTCTCAGTTGGTTATTTATGCCTCATATAACGTACACTTATTCAGCCTGTTGTTCACTATTCTTTATTTATTTTAAATTGCCTTTCAAATGTCTATTCTTGGTGTTGGGTTTTATCAAATAAATTTCCCCAAAAAATGCAACTTACACTCCAGTGCGACTTATATGTTTTTTTCCTTCTTTATTATGCATTTTCGGCCGGTGCGACTTATACTCCGAAAAGTACGGTACTGTATTAGTGAGTCTTCCTAATGAATTATATTTTCTACTAGTAATTTTACCTATCATTTTGTTTTATTATGCAAGTCATGTAATGTGCTGATGTACTCTGGAAAATAATTTGTATAACGATTGTTCACAAGAAGCAGCGCTTACATTACAGCTCTCAGCAAAGCTGCTCAAAAAATAAAAGGGAACACTAAAATAACATCCTAAAATATTATTACTTTCTCCTTTATATAAATGAATGTGTTGACAAAAATCAATGGAAAGCAACTTTATTAACCCATGAGGTCTGGATTTGGAGTCACACTCAAAATCAAAGTGGAAAAAGACTACAGGCTGATCCAACTTTGTTGCAATGTCCTTAAAACAAGTCAAAATGAAGTTTAGTAGCGTGTGAGTGTGGCCTCCACGTGCCTGTATGACCTCCTTACAAAACCTGGGCATGCGCTTCATGAGGCGGCCGATGGTCTCCTGAGGAATTTTCTCCCAGACCTGGACTAAAGAATCCGACAATTCCTGGACAGTCTGTGGTGCAATGTGGCGTTGGTATAAGCCTGGGCCAAAAACACATTATGCTTGACGACATATCGACCAACAAATTACTGCTGATATACGATATTCCGTTTTTGGGGGGACCAAATTAATCACTGATGTGATGATTATACATAATGAAAGTACACCCTTTTAAATGCAATTAGCTATTTCTTGTATATTTCACATTGAATTAAATAAATGTAAATCTCCACGTTAAATAAAAGAAACAAAAAAAAAACCATTTAGTTCTCAGCTGTGCTAAACAGTCTCACATATGCACATGTTTTTTCTTTCCCAACTTGGTCATCAAAGGGTATCTTCTTTGATTGTCAAGCCACCACATTAAAGGGATCGAAATATGCATCCAGCGTATCTTCTTGGAGGAGCTTGGTCTGCTCTGCATAAATCTGAACTTGTTTACAAACTGCGGCCAGTGACTGACCAGTAATTTGGTGAGCTCTTCCGTTCTGAAGGTCACTTGGCCTCTTTTGGGGGGTGCATGAGGTTCATTCTCATTTCCTTCAGCAAAGAAAACTGTGCTGCAGGCTCACCACTGCTGCCTTATTGACTTTCTTTTGGCTCTTTTAATTTCAGCAGCTCTTGGACAAGCAGATGTTTGACATCATCCAATGCCTCTGTCTAGACATCTTGCATCCAAGATAATGGATTTTCTCAGGTCTTTGATTGCAGGTGAGCTAAATTTTTCACTCAGTACCCTGCACGTTTCATCGGGTCCCGGAGAAAAAAAGGTACCCTTGAATCAATTCCAGTACAGGCTTAACGGAAGACACGTTGGCGTATTTTTCTACTGAGAAGACAACTCTGAAGTCAGCTACTGGCTTCAATGTTGCGTTGATGGACTGTCTCCAACACAGAAACATCCTGCCAGGTTGGGGGGAAGTGGCCATGTCTTCTGTCCTCAACTAGGACACGTTTGATGGCTGGGAGCTGCCTCAGCTCCCTCCCCCTTTTTTTTTCTCTTCCATATGGGAAATATATTTGTTATTCTTCATTTAGCTGGTGTACATCAGTGTTATACAAAAATGTTTTATATTACTATTTTTCATTATAAGCATATAGCTTTGACATCTTCCTGAAAACTGGTGACCACGACTGACATTTGAGTTGAGCAAAACTGTGGGCTATTTTTTCTGCTATTTCTATTTCTGACCAAAGAAAAAAAAAAAAAAATTTAATGTCAACTGCAGAGGACATGGATTCTCAGAATATTAAAATGTATCTTTATATTAGATACAAGTACTTCAACAAATCTGGAGGTCGACAGCGCTCACTTCACAAGATACGGCTCTTCAATACAAACGTTAGGTCCGTCCTGCTTTATGGCTCTGAGACATGGCGAGTTAAAAAAAGCTCCAACAAGTTAGTCGTTTGTCAATAGAAGCCTCAGAAACATGCTCCAGATCTGATGGCCAGAAGTTATTACGAATGACCTGTGGGCTAAAACCCATCAGATTCCGATTGTGATGGACATACACTGCAAACACCTGCATCCAATATCACCAAGCAGGCATTAGACTGGAACCCAAAAGGAAAGAGGAAAGTTGGCCGACCGAAACAGACTTGGCGCAGAAGAGCAGAGAGTAAAAAAAACAAAACAGAACCAGGTTTTACTTTTAGATTAGTTTATTTCAAGGACAATGCAATTTCATAAAACACATGACTACACATGGTTAAATAAGCCAGAAGGCTAGTTTTCATCTGTAGTCCCCTGGCCATGATGTAAAAGGCATTAAAATTACAATTTAAAAGAAAAATAATAAAAGCACAATACGATAAAAAATAAAATCACATTTTAGCATCACAACAGGCTCATCTTTTAGTGCTGGCAGCTGTAAGCACTAAGTCAAATTTTAAATTTTTTTGTGAAGGCCTTGTAAGTTGTGACCAGTTTAACCTCCTCAGGTACTGAGTTCCACACATTTGCACTCCTTACTGACCAGGCCGACTTACTGAATGAAAGTGCTCCTGAGCAGAGGTATATAACAGTCACTTCTGACAGAACCTCGAGTGACACACTCACAGCTGTTTCTTTGGCTGATGAACTCTGCCAGAGGATCTTGAGCCAATTCATGCAGTACTTTAGGTCACTTTTAAGTCTGCAAATGTGTGAAGACTGTCCCAGTTTAAAATACTGTTGTTTTTTTTATAAATGGCAGTGATGATAGTGCCTAGGTTTTTTTATCCAGGTTTTATTGTTGGAGATATGTTGCAGCCTTATGTTCCTGACGGAATCAAGAAGATATATTCTGGTTCTGCAGGTCAACGTCTGCAGAACCACATCTTTAATGGGGTGTCTTGCCAATTGCCTATAATGTCCACCTGTTTATTACATTTGTACAACAGCATGTGAAGTTGATCGTCAGTAAGTGTTGCTTACTAAGTGGACAGTATGATTTGACTTGAGTTACATTGAGTTATTTAAGTGTTCCCTTTATTTATCTTTTGCATTGGTACTTCAAACCCACCTGAGGTGCTGTGATCCGGTCTGTAGAATCTGAAAACAAAAAACAAAACATAAGACAGCTGACCACACCCTGCTGACATCACGCCACACATGCAGAGGATCAGATAAACGCTTCGGTCGATTTTTTGTCAACGCGCCGCTGAGAACAAACTGCTAACAACGCTACAATTCGGCCTTTTGTTTACATCATCTCCACGCATAAAACCCCACCCTATGTGCGTCTTCACTCACCGACACGTCCGCAGCAGGCTGGATGACGTTGCGTCCTCAAGGTGTCCTATGGGGTCCAAATGAGACAAAGGTGAGCATGCAGGTCACGTACAGGGGGACTGTTTAAACAGTTGGGATTTTTGGATCAGAACACGCCTCGGTCTAGTGACGTCACTGCCTCACGTGAACAAACCGCCAGGGTGAGGTATCAGACGGCCTTTTGCGTCATCACTTCCAACAGTCAAACAAATACGCCAAAATGGCGGCACCCATCATAAATGTTATGTATGAATCTTCATAAAGACCTTTTAAAAAGGGTACAGCAATAGTATATAGATTTTAAACAACACTTCCCTTATTACTTTGCAATGCCCATTGTGAATGTAAGTACGGTACATTGAGCCACAACCTAATTATTGTTGTCACATTAGTCCTTTTGCATTGTAAAATGTTCATCTTTTGCAGTGCATGTAGTAGTAGGATCTGTCTCGTGCATGAGCTCACTCACGCCAGCTACAATGGTAGTGTAAGAAAAATAGATATAAAACCTACACTTGTAGTGTTAAACTTGAGGTCATAAGATATCCAGTTAGAATCGTTTCTACATTCTTTAGTGTTGTCCCCCTTCCCTAAAACTGACTTTAAGCTCCATCCCCTACCAAGACTGTACAATTTATCCATTAGTGTCTTCCCCTGCAACCTCTATTCCCTGGACTCTATCAGCACATGTTGCACATTTTCAACAACCTCACATACGTAACTCACATTTATCTGTTGCCGCTTTGCCTAACACGTGTAATGTTGCCCTCAGACCAGTGTGCCCTAACCTAAGTCGTGTATACACAACCTCCTCTCTCCTACAAGTTCCATATATACATAAGTCTCCGCTTTTCTTCCCTGAAACCCACCGTTTCTGCCAGGAGTCCCTAATTGCTGTATTAATCAGTGATTTTACCTCCCTTATTCCAACAGGGATTTTAATTAAATCAATCAAAGTTGACTTATATAGCCCTTAATCACAAATCTGGAGGTAGACTGTGCTCTCACTTCACAACAAGATACGGCTCTTCAATACAAATGTTAGGTCCGTCCTGCTCCTTGGCTCCGAGACATGGCGGGTTACGAAAAGCTCCACCAACAAGTTAGTCGTTTGTCAATAAATGCCTCAGAAACCTGCTCCAGATCCGATTGGCCAGAAGTTCTTACAAACAATGACAGGTCACCACCTGCAGAACCACACTTTTATTGGGGTGTCTTGCTAATTGCCTATAACTTCCACCTGTGGTCTATTCTATTTGTACAACAGCATGTGAAATTAAGTCAGTAAGTGTTCTTTCTTGCTTTCTTTAGTTTATTTCGAACATGAACACACTTACATCATACAATTTCATATCATTTCATTTTACATCATGCCCGAAAAGGAGTAGGAAGAAGCAAAGCTTATTTAATCCTACCCCTTTCTCACTTCAAGCGTTTACAAATATATAGAATCATTTACTGACCTTTTATATAATAAAATAACATCTATGAATTAGTATACAACAGTTTTGTAATATGTAATTAATTAATTCAGTCATTATTAACATACTGAGATACTTTCAACCTTATTTTCAATAAGGTTGAAAGTATTTCTCATAATTCTTCTTTTTTGTACTCTGTAAGCACTATTATTTTGAACAACCTCTTAAACTGGATCATATCAGTACAATTTTTAACTTCTTTACTTAATCCATTCCATAATTTAATTCCACATACTGATATGCTAAAAGTTCTAAGTGTTGTACGTGCATATAAATGTTTTAAATTATTTTTTCCTCTAAGGTTATATTTCTCCTCTTTAGTTGAGAAGAATTGTTGTACATTCTTTGGTAGCAGGTTATAGTTTGCTTTGTACATCATTTTAGCTGTTTGCAATTTTACCAAATCACCAAACTTTAATATTTCTGACTTAATAAAGGGTTTGTGTGTTCTCTATATCCAACATTATGTATTATTCTAACTGATCTTTTTTGTAACACGGTTAGCGAATGTAGCGCACATTTGTAGTTATTTCCCCATATTTCTGCACAATAACTCAGATATGGTAACACTAGCGAGCAGTAGAGAATATGCAGTGATTTTTGGCCAAGGACATATTTTGCTTTATTCATTATTGAAATGTTTTTTGCCACCTTATGTTGTATGTTTTGTATATGAGATTTCCAGTTCATTTGATCATCTAGTAATACTCCCAAAAATCTAGTTTCTTTTACCCTTTCTATGTCTACTTCGTCTATTTGTATTTGTGTATGATGCTCTTTTCTACTATTACCAAATAGCATTATTTTAGTTTTACTGAGATTCAAAGATAGTCTGTTTTTGTCAAACCATCTTTTTAATTTGTTCATTTCTTCTGTTATTATTTGTATTATCTTCTGTGTGCTCTCTCCTGAACAGAAAGCAGTTGTGTCGTCTGCAAATAAAACCAACTTTAAGTCCTTCGTAACCTTACAAATGTCGTTTATATAAAGATTGAACAATCTTGGTCCCAGTATTGACCCCTGGGGTACACCACAGGATACATCTAGCCGTGGTGTACCCCAGGGGTCAATACTGGGACCAAGATTGTGTTGCTTACCGAATGGACAGTATAATTTGACTTGGAGTTACATTGTGTTATTTAAGTGTTCTTTATTTTTTATTTTTTTAGCAGTGGTACTTCAAACCCACCTGAGGGGCTGTGATCACATGACCGGTCCGTACAATCTGAAAACAAAAAACAAGAACATAAGACAGCTGACCACACCCTGCTGACGTCACACCACACATGCAGAGGATCAGATAAACGCTTCGGTCGATTTTTTGTCAAAGCGCCGCTGAGAACAAACTGCTAACAACGCTACAATTCGGCCTTTTGTTTACATCATCTCCGCTCATAATACCCCGCCCTCGGTGCGTCTTCACTCACCGACACGTCCGCAGTAGGCTGGATGACGTTGTGTCCTCAAGGTGTCCTATGGGGTCCAAATGAGACAAAGGTGAGCATGCAGGTCACGTACAGGGGGACCGTTTAAACAGTTGGGATTTTTGGATCAGAAAACGCTTCGGTCTAGTGACGTCACTGCCTCACGTGAACAAACCGCCAGGGTGAGGTATCAGACGGCCTTTTGCGTCATCACTTCCAACAGTCAAATATTTACCTGACACCTGACATGTTAGCTACTTCTTTGTTTATAATCTTTATAATGTCTATTTTCTATTTCCTGCTGGATCTACTCTCCATTTTATGCTGCTGTCACATATACTGTATATACTGTAATATTGTACATATGTTATAGACATAATATAATATATCTATGTATATATATATATATATATATATATATATATATATATATATTATTCTGTATACATATGTATATATTCGTATATATATATATATATTATTCTGTATACATATGTATATATTCGTATATAGGTTAGATTTTTTAATCGCTATATTAGTCTACCGGTAATTATACCTGCATTGTCCTTCCCATCCTTACACTTTCCATCATTGTAACTGAGCTACTGTGTTGAACAATTTTCCCTGTGGATCATTAAAGTTTATCTAAGATGCCAAAATGCTGTCACCCATCACAAATGTTATGTATGAATCTTCATAAACAGCTTTTAGAGGGGTACAGCAATAGTCTATAGATTTTAAACAACACTTCCCTTATTACTTTGCAGTGCCCATTGTGAATGTAAGTACCGGTACATTGAGCCACAATCTAATTATTGTTGTCACATTAGCCCCTTTGCATTGTATGTTGTAGTAGGATCTGCTCGGTGTGTGAGCTTGAGGTAGTTTAAGAAAAATAGATATTAAATAAGTGGTTCTTAACCTTGTTGGAGGTACCGAACCCCATCAGTTTCATATGCGCATTCACCGAACCCTTCTTTAGTGAAAAATAAAGTGTTTTTTTTCCAAATTCAAGACAAAGTTATGTTTTTGGTAACACTTTAGTATGGGGAACATATTCTAAGTAACAAAGACTAAATTTAGAGTTATTTGGACACTAGGGGAACATATCCTAAGTAACAAAGACTTAATTTAAGAGTTAGGGCAGTGGTTCTTAACCTTGTTGGGGGTACCGAACCCCACCAGTTTCATATGCGCATTCACCGAACCCTTCTTTAGTGAAAAATAAAGTTTTGTTTATTTTCAAATTCAAGACAATGTTTTTGGTAACACTTTAGTAAGGGGAACATATTCTAAGTAACAAAGACTAAATTTAGAGTTATTTGGACACTAGGGGAACATATTCTAAGTAACAAAGACTTAATTTAGAGTTATTTGGACACTAGGGGAACATATTCTAAGTAACAAAGACTTAATTTAAGAGTTATTTGGTTAGGGCAGTGGTTCTTAACCTTGTTGGAGGTACCGAACCCCACCAGTTTCATATGCGCATTCACCGAACCCTTCTTTAGTGAAAAATAAAGTTTTTTTTTCAAATTCAAGACAAAGTTACCCAGTATATGTTTTTGGTAACACTTTAGTAAGGGGAACATATTCTAAGAAACAAAGACTACATTTAAATCAAATCAAATCAAATCAACTTTATTTATAAAGCACATTTAAAATTTACCACAGGGGTAGCCAAAGTGCTGTACAATGAACAGGTTAAAAGATAAAACGAGTACCGAGCAAACACAACACAACACAAACAGAACACGATAAAAAATAAATAATTAAAATAGAATAAATAAAAACATAAAAACAGGTTCACAGCAGGTGTATTATGGGGCGCCATTGCAGGATGGATATCACGCAGTGTTAAAAGCCATGGAATAAAAGTATGTTTTTAAGAGAGATTTAAAAACAGGAAGAGAGGAGGCTTGTCTAACACTCAGGGGTAGGTCGTTCCAGAGCTTGGGAGCAGCAACGGCGAAAGCTCTGTCACCTCTAAGCTTCAGCCTTGTGTCAGGGACCGTCAACAGCAGCTGATCGGCTGATCTTAAGGATCGGGTGGGGCAGTAAGGCTGAAGGAGGTCGGAGAGATAGGTTGGCGCGAGGTTGTTTAGACATTTAAAAACAAATAAAAGGAGTTTAAAATTGATTCGGTAACGCACAGGGAGCCAGTGAAGGGACGCTAAAATAGGGGTGATGTGCTCACTTCTGCGGGTCTGTGTTAGCAGACGAGCAGCAGAGTTCTGCACGAGCTGCAAGCGGGCGAGGGAGGCCTGGCTAATGCCTACATACAGGGCATTACAGTAATCAAGACGAGTCGAGATAAAGGCGTGGATTAATTTCTCAAGATCATGTCTTGATAGAAGCGGTTTCACTTTCGCTATTTGGCGTAATTGATAAAAGCTTTTTTGAACGACGCTGCTGATTTGTTTTTCGAATTTAAAATCTGAGTCAAACTTTACCCCCAGGTTTGTGACACAGTCGCTGAGATACGGGGTCAGAGTGCCGAGGTCAACGTTGGGGGAGGGAGAGCGACTTGGACCGAACAACATAACTTCTGTTTTATCTTCATTTAGGCTCAGGAAGTTAGCTGAAAGCCAGACTGATGTCGTGCAGGCAGTCAATAAGACGTTTAGAGTTATTTGGACACTAGGGGAACATATTCTAAGTAACAAAGACTTAATTTAGAGTTATTTGGACACTAGGGGAACATATTCTAAGTAACAAAGTCTTAATTTAAGAGTTATTTGGTTAGGGCAGTGGTTCTTAACCTTGTTGGGGGTACCGAACCCCACCAGTTTCATATGCGCATTCACCGAACCCTTCTTTAGTGAAAAATTAAATGTTGTATTTTTTCAAATTCAAGACAAAGTTATATGTTTTTGGTAACACATTAGTATGGGGAACATATTCTAAGTAACAAAGACTAAATTTAGAGTTATTTGGACACTAGGGGAACATATCCTAAGTAACAAAGACTTAATTTAAGAGTTATTTGGTTAGGGCAGTGGTTCTTAACCTTGTTGGGGGTACCGAACCCCACCAGTTTCATATGCGCATTCACCGAACCCTTCTTTAGTGAAAAATTAAATGTTGTATTTTTTCAAATTCAAGACAAAGTTATATGTTTTTGGTAACACTTTAGTAAGGGGAACATATTCTAAGTAACAAAGACTTAATTTAGAGTTATTTGGATTTTGGACACTAGGGGAACATATTCTAAGTAATAAAGACTTAATTTAGAGTTATTTAGTTAGGTTAAATTAATCAAAAGTTACTCACCAGTTACTGTACTTGTGTGGTTACTTTTACATAATACTTAAATTATTTGGATATATTACTCAAAATTAACGTTATTCCTAATTGAGTAAAATGTATGGCTACTCGACCAACATCTGAGTATCATTAAATTCCTACTCGCAGCATGGCGAGTTTGAACACAAACTTACGTTACGACCTAACAAGAAGAAAACGTAATTCACAAATAACTAACAAAAGGAGCTAGGGAACATTGCCTTCATTCGACGAAGGTAACAAAGACGCGAAAAAAACTTAATGGCGTCTACACACGTTCCCATTGATAAACTAGACAAGGCAGCGTGCTGTAGCAGCCATGCTAGCAACCTGCCTACTTGGCGGCCACCTTGGTGGGGGCAACTCTAACGTTAAAGTCAACCTATTACTTTATCTGCAACGTCAAAGCCCGTAGTATTAAAATCAAAATGTGTTTTGTTTGCTTTATTTCTTACCTGTGAAAGGTCATCCCTCCTTTCCTTGTTTCAACTGCGCAATGTGCGCGCAACCTCAATATAAATTGCAGCTCAAATGGGGGCGTGTCCTTCATTTTATGGCGGGTCGCAACCAACGTAATAGGTGCATACCGCCACCTATTGTACTGGAGTGTGTATTCTCCGGGTGAGTACCGGTACTTAGTTTACAGTCGGACTGTATTGCTTAAACTAACCGTAAACAACACAACAAAAACAAAAAAACGAAAAAAATAAACCTACACTTGCAGTGTTAAACTTGAGGTATGTAAATAATTCAATGTACTGTATATGTAAATAATTCAATGTAATAATTCAATGTATATGTAAATAATTCAATGTATACACCCTGATGATTATCTTGTGTGATGTATGTATTATGATGATAGTATATATGATAGTATATATCTGTATAAGTCTGGACCCCGACTTAAACAAGTTGAAAAACTTATTCGGGTGTTACCATTTAGTGGTCAATTGTACGGAATATGTACTTCACTGTGCAACCTACTAATAAAAGTCTCAATCAATCAATCAAAGATCATAAGATACCCCGTTAGAGCATTTCTACATTCTTTAGTGTTGTCCCCCTTCCCTAAAATTGACTTTAAGCTCCAACTATGCTGTACAATTTTATCCATTAGTGCAGTGGTTCTTAACCTTGTTGGAGGTACCGAACCCCACCAGTTTCATATGCGCATTCACCGAACCCTTCTTTAGTGAAAAATAAAATGTATTTTTTCAAATTCAAGACAAAGTTATATGTTTTTGGTAACACTTTAGTATGGGGAACATATTCTAAGTAACAAAGACTTAATTCAAAGTTATTTGGTTGGGTTAGGGTTCGGGTTAGAGGGTTAGGGCCAGGGTTAGAGGGTTAGGGTTATAATAAGGCCATGCCGAATAAGGCATTAATAAGTACTTATAGTTAAGAGCCAATATGTTACTAATTTGCATGTTAATAAGCAACTAATTAATGGTGAATATGTTCCCCATACTAAAGTGTTAACA
>NC_084566.2:23994124-24071624 GCF_033978685.3 Nerophis lumbriciformis | reverse complement strand
ATTACACAGCAAACAGAAGTCATTGATATAAATGTTGCCATCAAGACATCTAAACACAGATGGGCAGGACATGTGGCCGGACAACAAGATAATCGGTGGACCATCAGAACGACCGAATGGACATCTTTTGTAAACAGAGAAGACCAAGATGAAAACCAAAATCAAGATATAGAGATAACCTTACACAACACATTGGCCTCTCTTGGCAGAGACTAGCTCAAGATACATGGTTAGAGTCTAGGGAAGGTTTCCTCAAAGAGCAAAATTTACCCTTATGATGATGATATGATGATGATGATATGAGTAGGGGGTCTCCCATTCATTGGCCTGAGGTCCTCTGATCTACCGCACCCATGGTGATATGGACACGAGATAAGTCATGCACAAAATATATTTGCATTCCGTTAAGTCACCTTCGTTTTGTCACTTTAAAAAAATACAGAGGACACGACCTCACCACATCTCCTCAATTGTAGTCACCGCCATGTGCTCAAACAATTTTGTTTACATTCTCTAATGCAATTGTCGCAACACGACACGTCACACTGTCATTACTCTGCCACCGCACAACGGTATGCTACAATTAGCAACTTTCTTTGGCTCCCTGGTCACTTATTTTTCAGCTATTTTGAATAAAAAGACCGTTTGGAAGCGTACACAATTTGCCTGACACACACTTACATTTGAACGGACCATCACCATCATTTAGCAGAATAATAACCGGACAAATGGATGAAAACAAACATATTTTTGTTGAAAATCCAACTATAGGAAAACCGAGGCACCGCCAGCAAGTGATGTTTACGATGTGGTGTGATGACATCGGTGACTTGATGATGCAGGTTATGTGTGACAAAGACTTGGCTGCATTGATGTTACTTTTCCCAAGTCAAAGTAAGAGCGTGTTCACGTAAAAAGGAAAGTAAATAAAAAGGGGTAAAAATGGAAGCAAACGATACGCGTCTAGACTTGCTGAGACGTCTCCTTTTACAAAGTTTGCAGCTGGACGAAGACAAATGGCGAGAGTTAGTGACTGAGAAAAAGAACCTGCTCTATTTCAACAGTTTGTTCAACAGCAGGGAGTCAGTGAACCTTTTCCTTTGGGTCGAGGCAGACTCCAGCGTGTCCATGAGTTTGGACTTCCCGAAAAAGCCAAACAAAGTGGTGTGCGTGACGAAAACGGAGAAGGAGGTTATCAGTGCGGACAATGTCTCCAGGGCATTGCTGATTGAAGACCTTCATGGAGAAGACGTGCTCAGCTTCATCACCGCTCTCACTCAGGAGGTCCGCTAGCTTATGTGCCAGAGAGCGCTCCCTGCAGGATAAATATAAACATCTTTGTCTCCACAGGTTGTCTGTCCGTTGCTTAGCAACCCAGAAAACAATGGTGAGTGGGCGCCTGGTGCGGCCGAGGAGACGCTGAACTTCATGGAGCGGCTAAAGAATGAAGCTCTGGTGATGAAGGCTCGGCAGGAAGGATGGACCTTTCTTCCTTTTCCCAAGCATCTCCCTGACGACAAGGAGCTGTAACGCACTTCTTTAACATTTGTTTCATGGGTTGTCAGGGTCTGGCATGGGCAACGTGAGATAAACAAAAGAAGGCATCTGTAGTGCGCTAAACTGGACTGTTAAAAACTCAATAACTAAATCTGATTTAGAATTTTTTTTTTCTTTTTTCTCATGCTGCTGCACACAAAAGCTGTGGTTTACTGGTGGTTTACTGGCAGTAAGTCGGACACCTTTCCAGTGAGGGTTGGACTCCGCCAAGGTTGCCCTTTGTCACCGATTCTGTTCATAACTTTTATGGACAGAATTTCTAGGCGCAGTCAAGGCGTTGAGGGGATCTGGTTTGGTGGCTGCAGGATTAGGTCTCTGCTTTTTGCAGATGATGTGGTCCTGATGGCTTCATCTGGCCAGGATCTTCAGCTCTCACTGGATCAGTTCGCAGCCGAGTGTGAAGCGACTGGGATGAGAATCAGCACCTCCAAGTCCGAGTCCATGGTTCTCGCCCGGAAACGGGTGGAGTGCCATCTCCGGGTTGGGGAGGAGATCTTGCCCCAAGTGGAGGAGTTCAAGTACCTCGGAGTCTTGTTCACGAGTGAGGTAAGAGTGGATCGTGAGATCGACAGGCGGATCGGTGCGGCGTCTTCAGTAATGCGGACGCTGTATCGATCCGTTGTGGTGAAGAAGGAGCTGAGCCGTAAGGCAAAGCTCTCAATTTCCCGGTCGATGAACGTTCCCATCCTCACCTATGGTCACGAGCTTTGGGTTATGACCGAAAGGACAAGATCACGGCTACAAGCGGACGAAATGAGTTTCCTCCGCCGGGTGGCGGGGCTCTCCCTTAGAGATAGGGTGAGAAGCTCTGTCATCCGGGGGGAGCTCAAAGTAAAGCCGCTGCTCCTCCACATCGAGAGGAGCCAGATGAGGGGGTTTGGGCATCTGGTCAGGATGCCACCCGAACGCCTCCCTAGGGAGGTGTTTAGGGCACGTCCGACCGGTAGGAGGCCACGGGGAAGACCCAGGACACGTTGGGAAGACTATGTCTCCCGGCTGGCCTGGGAACGCCTCGGGATCCCCCGGGAAGAGCTGGACAGAGGGAACTCTGGGCTTCCCTGCTTAGGCTGCTGTCCCCGCGACCCTACCTCGGATAAGCGGAAGAAGATGGATGGATGGATGGATGGTGTACATCACTGACCGAGAGAGGAAGAAAGCCCCGCCAACAATGTCTTCTTCTTTCCCCTGACAGGAAGTCACCTGCCATCAAGCTTCTCCATGCCTGCGAGTCAGTCATCATTGAGTGGGCGGGGCTTGTGTCAGAGTTACTGCAGCAGAAACCGTCTCAGGCGCTCTTGGACGGATTCAAACCTGAACCATCTGAAGAGTTTAACTTCTGGAACAGCCGGCTGAAGAACCTGCAGCTTATCCAGCAGCAGGTGAGTATGGCGCCGACATCATTTGATGACATCATACCGACGCGTTGTTGTTGATCAGATGATTAGCAGCAAAGCCCAGCAGTTGGCGTCTTACCTTCAGTCAGCTGAGGGTGCATACTGCTTCATCTTAAAACAAATTTATGGAGAAGTCCAGACAGGTAAAAAAGAAAAAAAAGAAACACTAGCTGATGTCAGCTCAGCTATAACTTTTGACCTCTTTAGGACTCCAAGAGGCTGAGGACGCCACCCAGAACCTGAAACCTCTTCAGGAAAAACTGGAAGAAACAGAGGTTCTGGAGTATTCTCAGGTAGCAGATGCAGCATTGGTCACATGATGTATGACATAATCAGCTCTGTGCATGATTGACAGCTGAGAGACAGCATGGCTGCTGTCATGGAGAAGATAAACCAGGTGTGGATGAACTCACACTTCCACTGTAAACCGTGCTGGATTGTGGTGCTGCTGCAGGAGATCTGCAACCTCTTCTTAGACCGGGTATTGATGCAATCACGCACTGACTTTATACATGTCCTAATGACCCAATCACAGGTTTAATCAATGACTTAATTACCAAATTAATGATCTAACTAATGACTTATCGACCGAAACATTGATTTCACCACAGACTTAATGACCCAATCACAGAATGGATCAATTAAATAATGGCCCAATCACAGATTTAATGACCCAATCCCTGACTTAAAGGTGACCTATCAACTTCTCACCTAATGGTGCCTGTTTCTATGTATTTGAGGTCTTCAGAAGTCCCGAAAAATTTGAATTGAAATGTTAGGCATTGCAAAGATAATTATAAAACAATCTTGCCTTCCTTCATACTTCCTCCAAACAAGCAGTTTGGAATTTGCCTAATTTGTGACCTCATGTGACCTCTCCATATATGATAAAGTTTTACCCAAAGAGCTTTGCGCAAGTCCACCTTTGTAGTCCAACGCTCTAGTCAATAAGATCGTTTTTTTCTCTATCCTCTTGTTGTGGGTCAGACTTTCTTGCACATGCATCCTCCGCCATTGCAATTTCTCATAAAAAGTAGCGCGTAATCCTAACTTAATATGGAAGCACTAAAAACTACAACATGGCTGACGGGGAAAAGACCCAGTTGAAGTGGAGGCACGTAAATAATGCCACCCACAAAACGGCGCATACTGAAGAGACGGTCAGAAAGTGGCTTGAAGATGGTCTGTAAAACATGATCTATGCAACATTTTGACCAAAGAACCACCATTACATTTTATGTAGACCACAAGGAAGTGTTTTAAGTGTAGAAAAATAATTACCGGTATATCACCCAATTAATTACGTAAGTTAATGACCGACTTAATCAATGACTTAATGACCCAAACACTGATTAAATCAGACTTATTGACCCAGTCACCAACTTAATCACCGAATGACCCAATCAATGACTTAAGACAGACTTAATCACTGAATCAGTGAGTTAATTGTGGATTTAATAAACCAATCAATGACATATTGACTGAGTTCATCAATAGTTTAAAGACCCAATCCCTGACATAATCAATTAATGACTCGATGACATAATCACTCAATTTAAAAACCCATTCACTGACCTAATGACCAAGTGAGTTAATCACTGACTTAATGACACAATCCCTAACTTAATTGATTACCTAATTAATGACTGACTTAATAACTCAAAAACCCAACAATGCACGTAATCATAGACTTTGATCCAATCACGAACCTGTTTAATGACTGACACAATGGCTGACTTCGTGAGTGACTTACTCAATGACCCAATCATTGACCCAATTAATAACTTAATGATCCCAACAAATGACATTACTGATTTAATCAGACTTAATGACCCAATCACTAACTTAATTGATGACCTAATCAATGACTTTGACCAATTAACTCACTTAATCAATGATTGAATGACTCAATCATATTACATAATCACTGACCTAATTACTGACTTAAACAATGCTTTATTGACTTTACCCCAATCAATAACATAATGACTAATTTAATCACTGACTAAAGACAAAGCTTGTATTGCAGAGCAGGACGTTTCTGCGCGGACAGGAGGTGATGCGGGGTCTTCTTGCAGACCCCGCTAAGGTTCTTGAGGACATCCAAGTTGTTACGTTGACACTGGAGAAATTTAAAGAAAAGTACATTCAGTGCAGGAATCACCTGGAAAAACAGGTGCTCATCACATGACAGCCTTGTTACTATGTGGCATCCGTGAGCCAAGTCTAGGGGACGAAATGATTGTGTGTGTGTGTGTGTGTGTGCGCAGGATGGGGGCTCACGCAGGTGGGAGTTTCCTTCACATCTGGTGTTCTCTCAGCTGGATGACTTCCTGTCACGCATGATCAGCATACAGGCACGTATGCACTGTTGCACTGTCTTTCGCCCACACAGACACATAGTTAGACCCACCTCCTGCCCCCCGATAGGAGGTGTACAGCATTCGGCTGCAGTTTCAATTGGAACAGGTGGTTCTTGCAGGAGGGCGTGGCAAGATGTGGACCGATGCCGTGGAGGAAGTGTACCAGGACTTCCTGCTTCAGCTTCACCTTCTATCTGACTGTCAGTACGACGCCAGCGAGCCCACAGATCAGGTGACATTTGGCGGCCGTCAGAGGGGCTTCCTGATTGGCCACTGGAGGTTGATGACCCCTCCTTCTCCTGTCATGTGCTGCTTAGAGCTTTCCGCTGCAGGCCTGCTCCTTCCAGGAGTATGTGCTGGACCTGGAAGCCAGGCTGGTGTCCATTCTTAAAGGAACCCTGGATGACTGCTGCGTGTCATCGTCTGCAGTCAAGGTGTGGCACACATACACGCACACACAGCCACTCGCATTGAAAACCGAGGGACTGGGTCATTGTTTCAGATTCTGAACATGTTCGGCCAAGTACTAGACCGCCCACTGATCCAGGAGCAGCTGCGTCCCCAGCTTGTGCGTCTGGTGGACATGGTCATGACAGAACTTGACCAGGTTGAGGCACTGATCCAAAGTAAGACTTCTAAGACAGATGTGTCATCCAAGTTCAGGTCCAGTCGGGCCATCACCCTCAGGTGGACTCAACAACTCCTGCTGAGGGCTCACAATGTCCTCCAGAACTTCCAGACAGTCCAACACCTGTAAGAACACACACACGCACACATTCACGCACACACGAGTGTTCATGCCACATGTGTGTGTGTGTTGAGATGTGTGGACTCAGGTGAGCTTGTCATGCAAAAGTTCCAGAAAATTTCAGCTCTGGTTGTGGAGCTCAGGTACTCAGTCAGACTGGACTGGAGCTCCAAGCTGGACAGGGATTCTGCTTTCATTCTGGAACATCCTCTGATCAAACAGCAGGCAAAAGGCATGATGGGAATTCCCTTCAGGGACAAAGTCAGTCAAGTTGCCATGATGTATGTCACATGAAGTCAGAGGACCCTAACGTGTGTGTGTGTGTGTGTGTGTTCAGTTGGAGACGATGCTGAGCGAAATTAAGCAAGTGAGCTGGGAGAGGGACATAGAACTACACCCCCAAGCTGCTCAATTATTGAAGTCCAGATGTGACATCGGAAAGAGTTACCAGTGTCTGAGTCACATGGTGTCATGCTACAACCAGGTCTATGCACATATACACACACGCACGCACTCGCAGTGTCCATGTGACACTCACAGTGGCTGTCAGTCAGGTGGTGAGCGGAACTCTGCCAGTGGAACTTCCTCTGATCCAGGAACAGCAGAAGGAGATAAAGCAGAGCCTGTTGGAGCTGACAAACCAGAAGTGGAGCAGCGAAGGTGACAGGTCACATGACACATCACATGATGAGCAACAGGTGACAAGTGTGTGTGTGCTCCCCCAGGTGTGCACGAGTTAGTTGAGCAGAAGAGAGAAAGTGTGACAGCTTTCTTCGCCATGGTGAATGAAGCACGTGCCAACATGGCAACCATGTCTCAGATCACGCAGGTCAGCTGACCTACACACATCCATCGTTTCCCAGCACGACTCCAGAGTCTAACCCCTCAGCTGACCCTCAGGGGTGGGTGGAGCTTCCCCTGCTGCAGCGTATAGGAAACTTTCTTCAGAGGGGGGAAGCTACAGAGGAGAGCTACAGTCAGCTGAGAAAAGACAGCGAGGAGGTGCTCAGGCTTACTCAGGTGAGGAGGAGAAGGTTGTGGAGGAGCATACAGGTGGACGATGAGAGTCACAATCAACTGTTGTCAGGAGAACCTCCGACTGTACGCAGCAGATGACACCTCCGCGTCCTGGTATACCTATCTGGATCATGTCGACCAGCTGGTCCAGGATGGACTGTTACAGCTGCTGCTGCGCTCGCTGCACTTCCTGTCAGACAACATGAAGCCACAGGTGCGAGCACACCTGCCAAATGCACAAGTTTACTGCGCTTACCGTATGTGTGTGTGCGCAGAGCTCTGGGGGGGCCTTGTTGCAGGTCTCACTGCAGCTGGATTCAACAGGAAGTTTATTTGAGCCTTCTCTGGAGGAAGACCTTGCTGACCTCTTAAAGTCCTTCATCGATGACGTCTACTCGGCCGCCAGCCTGCCGCCAAGGATCTCCGTCAGTCACCATGGCGGCCACCAGGTGAGTCAGAAGAAAGGTGGGAGAAAGGTCAGTGACCGAATGAACACCGCCCCATATAGGAGGCGCTGCGAGAGAACGCCGACCTCATGGCGCTGGAACAGGAAGTGATGCAGCATCTGCCAGAGGTGAGAGAGGAGGCGGCGCTTCTAAAGGCGCGCTTGGACAATTTCTCACATCTCTGGAACAGCAATAAGCGGGCGGTGATGCAAGAATTCCTGACCTACGGAAGGAAACTGAAGCCCGAGGAGGAAGAAGTGGCGGAGACCCCGCCTACCTTGGCAGACTTTCAAAGAGAGGTGAGGCAAGACACACTTCTTGTCTGAGCGACTCTTTGACACATTCTCTGCTTGTGAAGATCCAATCCCTGCAGAAACAAATGTCAAGCGTCAGTCACCTGAGCAAGAACGAGCTGCTGCACGGCTGGCTGCAGGTTGAGCTCAAACCTTTCAAAGACGCCCTGCATCTATTCATTCACAACTGGATCAGCATGTACACGCAGCACTTGCTTAAACTGGTGCGACACAGGTGAGACCCTTGACAGCCAGCCCTCCTGACAAGTGATAACTCAGTGCGTGTGTGTGTACTCAGCATGTCTCGTCGCAGCGTTGATGAGGAGCAAGATGAAGATAAGAAGTCTTCCTCCAACTTTCCACTGACAGAAACCATCATGCTGCTGGAAACTGTCGGAGTGGAAGTGCCTGAACTCACCACGTTGCTCCAGGTAGCGTGATGTCATCAATGACGTCTTTGCCGGTGCCCTCACCATGTTGACCTGTTGTCGTTTGCGTTTCAGAGCTGATGACCACGCCAGATGTTCATACAGTGTACGCATGCTGGTGTGTTTATGAAGCATGTAATCAGTGAAGATAAATAAATGCTTTAATATCATCAAAAAGTGGACAAACATCCATGCATTCATTTGACCCGTTTAGTCCGCCACAACCGAGCAGAGAAAACGGGAGGCACAATAATCAAAACATCCATCCCTTTCCTGGCGCCACACCCATTTTCTACAGCAACAGACAGTATGTAGAATCCAACGAGGTCACCGAGGCGGACCAATCAAACAGCAGCTAGCGGCGATAAACGCCGAAGGCCACCAAGCTGAGGAAAATGGTGATTCCCACCAGCGAGGCGGTGGCGGGTGCCGTGAAGAACTGACGGTACTGAATCTGACAGTACCAAAGCACCGACAGCATGAGAACCAGCAGCGGGACCATGAGGCTCCCCACATTGAGTGCCACCTGCACCTGGTCTGCAGGGCCCGCCCCCACCGCTGCCCGTGTGGCGTGCGGAGAAATGTGACAGTGCAACACGCAGTTGTGAGCCAAGTGGAGGGACTCCAGTGTGATGGTGTCATCCTGCAGCAGCTGGCCTTGATAGATGAGACGCACCTGCTGCTCTTGGCCCGCAAAGTAGGTCCTGCAAAAGTCAGGACAGTTAGCAGAAAGCTACGCCGGGTTAACTTGAGTGGGCGGAGCCATCTCTTACCTTTTAATGTATCCTATGGTGTCCTGAGCTTTGACCCGTGCTGTTTTCTCTGTGTCGTTCAAGAACTTCAGTCTGACTACCATGTTTCTCTGGGAGTCCTCGTCGCTTCTCCCCGCATCTACATCCTCCGCTGCCTCCCGTATACTTCCTTCGCCCTCCTCTTTAACTTCCTCGGGAGAGACGGCGAGGGGAGGAGTCCCGGTCGTGTGGCTCTCGCCAGCAGAGGTTGAGGGCACGTCCTGGTGGGGGGTCCTCTGAGGAAGGGTAGAGCTTGTAGATGAGTCCAACAGGTGATCCAGCGGTTCTGATGTGCGGGTCGAGATCCAGGCCAGCAGCAGCACCAGGAAAACGATCATCACCCCAAACAACAGCGTCACCTCGTCTCCCACACCCTCGATCAACGCCATCTTCCACGCCCAATCAGGCAAACACGATTGAAGCACCTGCACACAAGGGGGCGGCACATAACATTTCTAGAAAACATTTTAGAATCTCTTTTAATGTCACCATAGCAACACAACGGGTTGGAAGTTTCATTTAAGTAGGTCCTTTAGCGTCAACGACAGATGACCAATACTGAAAACAACAATACAACCAGTAAAAGTCTCAACAGTTAGCTAAAAAAAAAAAAGCTATAGGCTAACTGGTAGCTCCGCTGCAGTGGGCCGAAAGTAAGGAAAAGTTTGAGGTAACATCTGCTCTTTGCCACGAATCAAATGTAAAATACTGTATTGTCTAATTGTGCAAAACAACAACTTACTGATCAGCGTGTACACGTCATGTCAGGAGATAGCCTTCAAGCTAATCAAGCTAATCTGTTTCTTCGGCTGCACTTCCGGCTCGCGTCATGTGTTCTTCGGTGGTTGTCTGCCGGCGCCCCCCGCTGGTCATCTTTTCGGAGCACTACAATAAACACAGTGTTTAATTGATATTAATCTCATGTAACAATCCAAAATAACATTTCGAGGTTAAAGAATAGGATTTTGACTTTATTGTTTGGCCTGTTACAGCTAGAATAAATATATTGTTTGATTTTCATATTGTTTGATTCTCCACGCCAGCAGGCGGCGCTACGGAAACAGTTTAGCTAGCGTTAGTATTTAGTGTTTTAATTGTACAACTCTTGCGGCTTTCTCTCATTTTCAAACTGACTCCAACACTTGGCAGTTCCGCTTCAGCGGACTGATAAGCTGATAGGTGAGGACCGACGGGAGCCGTCATCTAATGCAGGTAGATGTCACTCGGAAGCCGGCAGCCTCTTCGATGGCTTGCACGCCGGGGAGGAGGTCCTCACGAGTGCCTTCTCTCGGTCGCTCTTGTCGGGTCCACCTGGAGCCACGACTGGCCGCTCTCCTCACGTCAAACCGGTCGCTGGTCTTTGGTAGCCGCGCAAAAGTCGTCCTGTCAGACGGCTGTGGTCGGTCGGTGCGAAGCCAAAGAGGAGCTTTTAGTTGTTTTCTTGTTGAAATGACAGAATAAAGTTTTTTTTTTCAAAACGCGAATGTGGCGCCCGCTTGGCTTGTGTAGTAGCCGGCATGCTTGCTGCTTTCCTCCGCCTTTGTGCTCATGTTTGGCCGAGGAGGTCCTCCCCCTACGGCGCTGGGCGGAGTTTCATACCGGACCAGGCGCTCCTTTTGTCGGATCTCTTTCGACCTGACTCCCCGGGGCTTCGGGCACAAAGAACAGAACAGAGACTTCTTCTATGAGCACAGCCACAAAACGTCCGCGGCGTGTGCAGGAGTGTGTGGAACGTGGACCGGAACCACAGGGTAAGTTTAAAATGCCTTGTTTCCATACATTTGACGAGTTTTGGCCTCGTCGCTGCCGCTGTGTTGTCGAGCTTCATGGCGGCCTTGCAGTGCAGGCTTGTGGGCTGCAGCGAGTCACGCAGCCCGCTAGCATACGTACCACGATCGGAACCAGACCTTGAACAATACTTATCACTGCTTTCAAAACACATGTTTTTTTGCACATTTATTTAGAAAACACTTCAATTGCAAATTGAAAGAAATCCCCTTTTATTTTTGACACAATCGTCTTTTCTAACCACACGTGACTTAATGTTAAAAGAGCAAATCGACTTTAACTTTTGATCTTTTTTATTGAAATGATCGAAGAAAAAGAATCACACATTCAGACACTTTCAGGTGTTGTTTGTGGGCCAGCGAAAGCTGCGTTCTGACTCCTGCCGGAGAATAAATGTCATTACAGGGGGGAAACACGTCATGACGCCGTGTCTACCATCAAAACATGTTTTTACCAATTTACTGTATATCACTGTGTCTGAATACATGTTTTCACTTGTAGTACTCACATATCTGGTTTAATACGTCATACATGAGCTTAATTGTATCTGTTTTAATATATCATACATGATTTTCCTTATATTCCTATATAATAATTGTACAGCGATGTCAGGTGTTTTTCCTGTTATCTGCTGGAGCCATCTCCTTGTAATTATCGATTCGTTTTTGAATAATCGAAAAAAACGCACATGATAACCTCAATGCGTTCAGGGAAAATTTTTCAATAATAACAAATTTGTCTGTTTGCCGTAACTTTAATTCTTTTTTAGATAAATGGACATTAACATTGAAATTGTACTTTTAACATGTTTGCAATAATTCACCACCACTTATCACAGCACCCACACACCACCGCTCTTTTGTGCACACTATTGCTACGGCCGTGCAGAAACTCTGCTTATTTCATGTTCCGGGCACTCAATGTTGTCTGTATTTTTTATTCATTTTTTATTGGTTACATTCATTTAACGATGAATTATAGATAAGACTAATATTTGTAGCAGGAAATCAACTGCAAACAAATTTATCCTTTTTCTCATTAGGGTCATGATCACAGCAGCACTGCACTCGTTGTGGGGATCAAATATGGTACTTATCGATGCACAAATAAGTCCAACTTGGTCTTTAACCAATTAATGCTTAATTTGTGGATCCCTCAGATGTAAAGACATGATGTGACTCCAATCTTTTCTTGTTTAAATCCGTGTGTGTTTAAGGAAGTGAGGTCGTAGCGAGCAGTAACGTCTTGGTGATGATGAATGGTTTAAATCTTTAAAAAAATATTTTTCTTAAGAGTGTATATATCCATTCTATCCCATTTTAAATATTATTTGTATGATCGCTTGTATATTTGCCTCAAAAACTTTCAAAATATGCCTAAATCTGCACTGATGCAGGTAAACAAACAGTAGCCTAATGGGACTCTAGACCCTTGCCTGAAACCTGGAAGTGCCTCTTGGTCATGTGATTGCGACCCAGCAATAGGAGGAGTATACATATCAAAATGAACATTAACTTACAGGTATACATCTGTCCTAACTTTGAATTATATACAGCATATATGTTTATTTGTATAAACATAACTTAAAGACTATTTTGGTAGCCGACTAATAGGATTGTGAAGCATAAACCTATTCAATGGCTCTAATTAGGCCTTCTGCTTTTGTATTAGCTTAAGATATATTTGAGATGTAGAGATTAACCAAAGCCAATTCAATGAATGGGACAAAATGCTATCTAGGTATACAGTATATGGCAAAGTAAAAGGCCAAGAGTTTGTCTCAAAATTTTACAGCTGGCCAAACAAAAGGGAGGATGGGATTTACCTTGCCTCAGATATCATTATTTTGCAGCGTAGATGAGAACAGTGATAGGCTGGTGCAACCCGTCATATGTTGCTCAATGGAAAAATATTAAAGAAGAAATGCCCTCCATCACCATAAAAGCAATCTTGGCGGATAACAACCGACAAACCCACATAAATAACATTGATAACCCATAACAGTACCATACACAATTAAAAAATACACTCTTTTAACCCATTTACTATAGACCTGATGGGTAATATGCAAAATGTGCACACTTTGACATGTTTGACGCATTTTAGTTGCTTGAGGGACATCGATAGAAAATGGATGGATGGCTGGATATTTCTAATTGATTTCAAAACTTTGAGGAGGCCATGGAAGTAAACAAAGAAGGAATGATCCATCCATCCATCCATGTTCTACCTCTTGTTCTGTTCAGGGTCGCGAGGGGTGCTAGAGCCTATCTCAGCTGCTTCGGGTGGACAAGTCGCCACCTCATCGCAGGGCCAGCACAGATAGATATTCTCTTAATATTCAATCTTTTATTGTTTATACTTCATATTATAGCAGTCCAGGCGTCAGTAAGCCGTGCCCGTCCTTGGCTGGAAACTGTTTATTTTATTAGTTGTTTTTTTTACATCAGAGCAGGTAAAAAAAGATGATAACTAATCAAAACAAAGGCACGTTGACTAAGATGATAACACAATTAACTGACATGTTAAAGTATTAACATGAGAAGAAAATGTTGATAGAAACAAAATCCAATCATTTTTAATTTCGTCTTGTCAAAGGATGGGACAAGTTCGGAATATATCCAATCAAAGCTCCTTAATGGCGGTTAGTTATGAACGCGAGCCAATCAGATGCTTTTACCTGCAAGTTAAGGAAGTCACCGCCAAAACCTTTACCTTGTTCCACATTGTATGTACTGTATGTACACCTGGGAGAAAGCGAACATAAATGTTTAAATTTTACTTTTATGGTGCCATCAGCAGGCAAGTCATCGATCGTGACATCAAATCTATTATTTTCTGCTATTTGTGTTAAGCTGAAAACTGATTCCCTGCCAAAAATTGATTTGCGCCGCGGAAGCGTGTAACACTTTCGGGTTTCATCTGTCCACAACTGATTACAAACACTTATATTTGTGGTTATCGGTAAGGATGTATGTTGAAGCCTTTATCATGTCCGATAAATGACAGAGTTGGCCATTTCTATGGTAATAATGAGATTTTAAAGGATGTTATTGATCTGATGTTGATGTGCTAAAACCTCTTTCTTGTTTAGAATTAGAAGCTCCATACAATAACTGTTCTTTAATCATGCACATAATAAATATTAATCAAGTTTTTCGATGTATTCATTCAAGATAGTTCCATATATAAGAATGAAGTACATACAGTACTGTTTATGTGTTGAAGTACCCTTTATACCCAAAAGAGTTACATATACAATGATAAAGTACATACTGTACTGTTTAAGTGTTGAAGTAAGCTTTAAAAAGCTAAAATCAACCACAAACTACATATTAGTGATTCAAAATAATAGTTTGATATGGACACACATTATCTGTACATCATGTATGCACAGAATAGATGTGTCAATATCAAAATATTACTTTGAATCTCTTTTTGGCAACCAAGAATATATTGATTTAATGAATACATCAAAACACTTTTTAATGTTTATTACATGCTTGAACAAAGATCAGTTATTATTGTATGTAGTTTTTAAACAAAAAAGGGCTTGGATTTAGCACATCTACAACAGTCCTTTACAATTAATAGCAAAGAAATGGCCAACAGCTGCGTTTTTGGACACGATAAAGACTTAAATAATTTCAAACACATAACTTGATGTCTGATGATGAGCAGCCAGGTTCCAGATTTCCGTTGTCCTTCACTACATTTATCAGCAACAAATTTTATTGTCGTATATGTCAATGAATCAATTGCACCACTGTTGTTTAGCTGTGTACTAACATTATATAATTATATACAGTAAGTGTGTGTAACTACGTGAAGGGGGCGGAGTCAGTTTGAACAGACTCTGCATGATGAATGGCGTTGGCCTTGCTGCGCCTCAAAGCGGCAGACTCAAGATTGTGGCAGGTAACTTCGACATGATGATGATGATGCTCATAATGATGCTAATGATGCTGAAGGTGATTTGTGTGTAGATGAATGGCGTCAGGAGGACTGTCTGACACTGTTGGAGAGGATTCGCAGCCTTCTTCCTGATGCAGATGCCATGAAGTACAAAACAACAGAGTCGCACTTCGACTGGGACAAGGTGGGCTTTGGAAGCTTCACGGGAGAAATGTGTCGCCAGAAGTGGAGCAAAGTTTCGTCAGAGGTGCGTGAATGTTGGTCAACTAGGGCTGAAGGTGACTTTTGACTCTGAAATGTTGTTTGTCAGGTCCGCAAGTACAGAACCATGACAGAGCTCATCTTGGATGCCATCGAGTTTGTTAAATATCCCTACAAAGGCAAGAAGTTGAAGGTGAGAGTCTTCTGTGCTAAGAAAGATGATTAGGATATAAGCTTTTTTATCTTACGGCGCGCCCCCTTGGCGTCCATACAGACGCATCCTGATTTCCCCAAGAAGCCGTTGACGCCGTATTTCAGGTTCTTCATGGAGAAAAGAGCCAAATATGCCAAAATCTACCCGGAGATGAGCAACCTGGACCTGACCAAGATCTTGTCCAAGAAGTACAAAGAGCTGCCAGATAAGAAGAAGGTAGAAGGAATTCCTAAGACGATGATGACTCAGCGCTTAAACCGTTTGCACCCCGTTTGTTGTTGCAGCAAAAGTATGTCACCGAATTCCAGAGTGAAAAAGAGGAATTTGGGAAAAACATGGCTCGATTCAAGTAAGACACAAAGAAGAACATGAAGACGAAACTTTGCTCTCAATGTTCTGTTCTTGCAGACACGAGCATCCTGACCTAATGGAGGAAAGCAAGAAGTCGGACCTTCCCGAGAAACCAAAAACTCCTCAGCAGCTTTGGTACAACCACGAGAAGAAGACCTACCTTAAACTCCACCCGGAGGTAGGCCTACATACACACACACACACACACACACACACACACACACACACACACCTATGGTGATGATGATGATGGCGGTGGTTGCAGGTGACCCAGAAGGAGATGAAGGATGTGTTGCGGAGACAATGGTCTCAGTTGTCTGACAAGAAAAGACTGAAGTGGATCAGCAAAGCTTTGGAGCTTCAGAAAGACTACGAGGTAACACTCACACACATACACACACGATACACAGACTGACACTGTGTGTGTGTTTAGGACAACATGCGAGTGTATCATGAGGCTCATCCAGACGTCACGTCAGACGATCACGTGCGCTCCGTCCTCACAAAGGCGGAAAGACAGCTGAAGGACAAGTTTGACGGACGGCCGACTAAACCTCCGCCGTGAGTGACACGTTTCTTCAGATGCGGCGGCGTAGCACGCGGCTAACGGATGTATACCATAGGAACGGATACTCGCTGTACTGTGCCGAACTGATGGTCAACATGAAGGACGTTCCCAGCACGGAGCGCATGGTCCTGTGCAGCAAAAGATGGAAGATGATGACCCAGAAGGAAAAGGACATGTTTCAGAAACGCTGCGAGCAGGTTTGTCCCATCCACTTCTTGCCAGGAGCCTGATGCTGGCGCTGTTGTTTACGCACTGCTTGTGTGCATCCCCTCAGAGGAAGAAGCAGTACGATGTGGACTTGCAGAGGTTTCTAGCGGTTAGTCTTCACACCTTTAGAAATTAGAATCCCCCACTTCCAATCATCATCATGCTAATAAGGTTGTGGTTTTTTAGAGCCTTCCAGAAGAAGAACGAGACCGCATTCTGACCGAGGAGAAGCTGGGTGGAGCCAGGGGGACAGGAGGCGTGGTCTCCAGTCCGCACAGAACCAAGTCGCCGCTCATCAAGGTCAGATTATTTCAACACAACTTCATTGATTAGAACCTTGGTTTTGTTGGACCTCAGACATGTCCATCAGATGGGGTCTTGGACTTAATTTGAAGGGGGAAACGGGGGACATTTCGGTCCCTCTCACTATCTCATGTTCAGAAATAGTGTAACGCTATTGATTAGACACAAGTCAAACACTTGTGCCAGGTGGAAAATCGCCACTCAGACTGAAGCTTGTCCCTTTTAAACTGCCTACAAGGATGCCCAAGATCATTGATTGGCTTTCTGGCGCTGCCTTCTTGCCAACATGATGCTGATTGACAGAATGCACAGTGTTTCTGCGGGTCATTAAAAAGCTTTAAAAGTCATTAAATGGATTTAAAAAAAATTAAGGCCTTAAATGGCATTAAAAAGCATTAAAGTACCAGTAGAATGAAAAAATAAAGTTGCCTCTTTATTAAAGTTTCTATCATATACATCTGATTTAAAACACCAAAAGACTTACAAAGTTTGGGAGTAAATAGATATGACCAAAATGATATCAATCTCAAGAGATTCCCGAGCCATTTTGAGGGATAATGAGCAAGCCACTCACTTGATCTGTGACGTAGAGGTGGGAACCACTGATCCCTTCTCCACCAACAACAATGCTAATCATGCAGACTTTGTGAGAGCCAACAACAATTACTTTGCGAAAAATTATGATCCAGAACCTTATATTTTTTAGCCTGTTGCACAGGGGTTAGTGCATGTGTCTCACAATACGAAGGTCCTGAGCTCGGGATCTTTCTGTGTGGAGTTTGCATGTTCTCCCCGTGACTGCGTGGGTTCCCCCCAGGTACTCCAGCTTCCTCCCACCTCCAAAAGACATGCACCTGGAAATAGGTTGATTGGCAACACTAAATTGACCCTAGTGAATGAATGTGAGTGTGAATGTTGTCTGTCTATCTGTGTTGGCCCTGTGATGAGGTGGCGACTTGTCCAGGGTGTATCCCGCCTTCCGCCTGAATGCAGCTGAGATAGGCTTCAGCACCCCCGCGACCCCGAAAGGGACAAGCGGTAGAAAATGGATGGATGGATGCATGGATAAAGAGGATAAGCTACAAGTTTTAGAACATATCCAGCTTTAGTGAAACACTAAGCATCATGTAGCACTATTAATTGCTAAACAAGAAATACAAACTACAAACATAATAAAATGATCGCTTACTGTACAATGTCTGCTCTCACTGTGTTGACGACTGATAGGATGTTCATATCTTCCTATTTAGATGAAGAATTAATCATAATCCACTAGGGGTGGAGCGGTATTGTAGATACCGCAGTATTACGGTTTCAAAGTCTTCACAATAATACCGTGACGCCCGACGGTATCAAACAAAAACTTGGTGTGTAGTTTTTTCTGGCGCTTTAGCGTTGGCTAGGTCTGAAAATAAAGTACATCTACCAGATAACTCAGCGCAGTGCGGGACGCCAAAGTGAGGGCGTGGAACGCCGTAAGCAGGAAGTGAAGTGTGTTTTTGTAGTCAATGAGAAGAATTGTTTTTTTAGACATTTCCTGAAAAATGTAATCAAAATCTATCCATAACTATTTGAGTTATGTTGCTCACAAACAGAAAAACAAACCCTGGTGAAAACATAAACTCTTTGGGGGAAATAAGAAAGTCTGTGTTCTGCAAAGCAATGCGTGCAACTTTCGTCTTGAGCGTTTTCAAGGCGACACAGAGCCAGCCCTTCACGTCGCACCGCACGGAGGTAATCACCCCCAAACAATTGTTCAAACGGGAAATATGAGGTAACTGAAAAACTACTTGTTACATCTTCAATCCATCCATCTATTTTTCCACCCCTTCCACCCTCTCGATGTCGCGCGGGGACTGTAGCCTGTCCAACTGCACTCGGGTGGAAGGCAGTGAAAGCCCTGGACAAGTCACAACCTCATAAACTTGTCACACAGAAAATATATTTGAAGCCAAACATCAGATTGTGAGGTATTTACATTATTAAAAGTTAAATTGTTAGTTAACTTATGTAAAAAATATATATATATTTTCCCAACTAATATAATCATGTCCACTACAGAGAACACTGCTTCTTAGAAAGTAAAAGTTGAAAGACACTAAAGTGAACATTATTGTTTTACACTGGGTGTTTATTTACATTGTCACTTTACAAACACTGAACTGTAAGTTTTTTTAATATTTGCTTGAAACAGTGGATGTTTCTGCACAATTCTTCGCACCTAAAAACTCATGTTTGTAGTAATAACAATGATTTTAACATTTTAACATTATGTTTGTGTTACATTACAGTACAGTTTATCCTAAACATTCCTGCCACTTCATTTAACGCACTATAACACGTCTTTTTTGGGGGGACATATCCCACAATAATATCGTACCGAGGCCTTAATACTGTGATAATATTGTATTGTAAGATTTTGATACGGTTACATCCTTATAATCCACACGAAAGGGTTAAAAGGAAAAGTTCCTGCCTGCAGACACAGTCTTCGGTTGTCTGTCTTTGTCTCCATTTCCAGGTATAAATTTAATGTCACAGGTGAACAACGTCTAGATTCATGGCTAAATCCTCCAATTATCCAGATGAGAGGCGTGATTTATAATGTAAAATAACTTTGACGAGTCGAGATGCAGCAGGATACCGGCCGGCCTAATGCTGTAGCATAAGCTAATAACTCTGTTATGAATGCGCTGCTAAAAAAATGATTTGTCTGCGTTAGCACTTACAGTAACAATATCGCTAATATTTGGTTAATCACATATTGTGACCTGAATATTACTATATTATTATGTTTTGGATGGTTATTTAGAGGGCTTTGTGGGCAGAATGTAGAGCCCACATTGACTCAATTGTCATTAGACTTTTTTTTAAATGTATTTATGACTTAGAGTGCAAAAAAAAGAAAAAACAGATGTGTTCATGTCTTACATAGGGATTGTGAATGATCGACCGCACATCTCTTTCTAATTTTTGCACTGATCTGCTGATATGCTCAGAGTGCAGAAGCATTACCATTGTGATGTCATCCCACCCCAACTACGGAAATTGACAAAGACATTTGGAGCAGAATATTCAAAATGGGCATCTGAAATTGTGGCATTTTGTAATGTACACTTTGCGGATTTGAAATACAATTGGATATGGTTTAATGAATACAATGAAACACAATTAAGCATATAAAGTCAACTTGGTTTTTCCATTCTACTGGTACGTACTTAAAATACGATGTCCAGAGGCATTTAAAAAATGTCATGCAATTGTAGGCATGTGCCGGTAGTCAATAAGTCAATTAACTAAATGAAAATGAACTTAATAACTTTGCTGACATCGATAAATTGCTATGTCCATGTGTGATTCTTTTCTTCGTCTCTGGCTTTCAAAATGTATACAACAGGTATCACTCTGTGCATCACTCTCAGCACATGTGCCCATTTATCTAACAGTAGGATTAAATTAACAGAGTGGAGCTTCTGGTCTGTGATCCATTATGTTTGTTTCGGTATGTGCAGTCGGGACCGCTAGCTTACACACAGAACACAGGCATCGCTTCGCTAGTCGCAACTCACTAGTGAGAAGCGCTGCTAAGTTAAAAAAAAAAGTTAGGAGGAAAAAAGATGATTACAAAGCCAAATTTCCCAGTGTGGAAATATTTCATATTTAAACTGAACGAGCATCATGAGCCCATCAGCACAGACGGACTAGCAAGTATGCCATGATGACATGGGTAACAAAAAAGACAACCAAACAACCGACCGAGTTTTTCCAATTGGGGAAAAATAACTGCGCTTTCATTTATTTGCTTTTATTTATTCAAGTGCAATTTCTGCTAACATTATTAGTGCATGTGCGTCACAATAAAAAGGTCCTGGGTTCGATCCCTGGGCTCGGGTTTTTTCTGTGTGAAGTTTGCATGTTCTCCCTGGGCACTCCGGCTTCCTGCGACCTCCAAAGACATGCACCTGGGGATAGGTTGATTGGCAACACTAAATTGGCCCTAGTGTGTGAATGTTGTCTGTCTGTCTGTCTGTGTTGGCCCTGCGATGACGTGGCGACTTGTCCAGGGTGTATCCCGTCTTCTGCTTGAATGCAGCTGGGATAGGCTCCAGCACCCCCCGCGACCCCGAAAGGGACAAGCGGTAGAAAATGGGTGGATGGATGGATTACATTAGTGATTAATTTGGCCACAGTAAATATAAACTCTTCAACTATTCAACACTATCATTGTCAAATGCTCACAATTTTGTCTATACAGACAATTGTATGCTTTTGGCAATATATATAATAACAATCTGCAGTACGACATGGGCATTACATTTGTTTTAAGTTGCATTAAAATAGCATTAAAATTCAATATGCTGATACTTGCAGAAACCCTGATGCAGCAGCTGACCAGTCAGTGGTCAGATGCGAGATAAGAACGAGTCGCGATCATTCAAAGGAGAGAGAGAGATATTTGTAATAGAAATAATTTAAAAAGAGTTATTGTTAGAAGGGAACTGCACTTATTTGGTATTATATCATTCACTATCCTTATGTAAGATAAGCACACATTTGTTTGTTTTTTGATTCTAACTCCTATATAAACGTAAATGAAAGTCCGCTAAGAAGGGAGTGGCTGTCATCCGCCTATAAACCGGGTATCCGTGGCGTCTTAAAAAGTCTTAAATGCATCCTTTTGAATTTACGGCCTTAAGATGTCTAAAATTCTCCTAAAAATCTCATAAAAGGTCTTAAATACGATTTTAAAAGGTCTAAAAAATCTATTAACATTACTTTTATTTAAAACATGCATAATCTTCAGTCTTGCTTTTAAATGTTTCGCTATTACTTAACTACAAAACGGAACCAAAGCAAGGCTACCTGTGCTGTCTCTCTATTTTTCTTTGTGCAAATACACTAGTATTACTGTAGACGTTTTTATCTCTTTGCTTAATTTTGACAGCTGCAAAAACCCTGCAAATGTTAACCATATATATATCATATAGAGGTGTTAACATTCCCTTTCACAGACAATATATTGTTGTGTTTTCCTCTACCATTGCTGACGTTCTGGTTGTTGTTACATGAAAACACTTATGAAGCACACGGCACCTTTTGCAAGAAAACACTTGTATGGCAAATCTGAAAAATGGCTGTCATGTTTCTTTTTCTTTTTTTAATTAGAGAAGAGATAGAGGAGCTTCTGGTGTATTTAGTTAGTTTAACTATTTTGTTTTCTAATGTGAAAGAGCCATGAATTACTTCATATACTTTAAATGTATTCTGGTCCCCTTATTTTTTTCCTTTGTCTTTGTTCTCTTGCCGTGATCGATGTGAAATAGTCTTAAATTATTTTCAAAAGGGTCTTTAAAAAAAGTCTAAAATTTGACTTGTTAAAACCATGCAGAGACTCCAATAAAGCGCTCTTAAAACATCATAACACCTCCATCAATGTTTATATACACGCTGTAAGTATATATGTAATGTAGTAACAGGCACATTCATAATATCACGTAATATTTCAGTACTTTGATCATTTTAACAACTTAACACCCACAACATGACTAATCATGGCAGACTTTGAGTGCCCCTCCACTTCTGTATTTTAAAATTTCGTCCCTATATGGGGTTTATGAGGTGATGTAGAATCTCATTCTTGGCCGGGTGGGTCGTTGTTCAGTTTTGGAGCACCAGCTTGGTGTTGCGGTTCCGAAGATTAACTTGAAAAAAAATGGTGGGCCAGGTGGAAGAACCAGAACTATGGGGCTCTTCGGGCTCCAAGGAGCGTCATGACACCAAGAAGACGGCCAAACTTCCCGAGACACCCAAAACGGCAGAAGAGATGTGGCAGCACACCGTGACCGCCGACTTCCTGTCCAAATGCAGAGTGCGTCTTGTTAACCTTGCTTAAAAATAATATTTTGCTTACCTTCACAATAAAAGCCTTTGTTTACATGCACAGAGCGACCGCAGGAAAGCTCAAGCAGCCATGGAGGCGGCCTGGAAGTCCATGGAGAAGAAGGAGAAGATTCAGTGGATCAAGAAAGCAGCAGAAGACCAGAAGCGCTACGAGGTTCCTTCAGTGCCATCAGTGTGGTCTCCATAGCAGCCGACGATGTCATCACCGTGGTGTCTGCTGTGTCCTGCAGAGAGAGCTGCTGGAAAGGAGGACGCCGCCACTGCCGCTGCCACCAGCAGGGAACCAGAAGAAGCCTAAATTTGATGGCGAGCCAAAGAAGCCTCCAGTGTGAGTATACAGAAAGTCAGAATCAATACAGGTCACATGATGAGGGGAAAAAGGTGTTCTTTGCCACCGGGTCTGCTTGTCTAATCGGGCGGTAATAGACCGATATGGACGAGGTTGTCGTCGAGTCATGCGACGTTCCCTGCTTAAAATGTGCTAAGCCCAGCCCACTGGACCTGTCTTCCACTAGGAGCGGCTATCAGATGTTCTCGCAGGAGCTGCTGACGAATGGCGAGCTGAACCACTTCAGCCTGAAAGAGCGAATGGTGGAGATTGGCAAGCGTTGGCACAAACTGACGCCGGGCCAAAAGGACAAGTACAAGAAGCACGTGGACGAGCAGCAGGGCGAGTACAAGGCAGAACTAGAGGCGTGGATCAAGGTAACTGTCGCTTGTCTGCTGTTTCTCTGCTAAGCCCCGCCCAGCTGACGATCGTTTCTTGTTAGTCTCTCTCCCCGCAGGATCGCGACGCCTACAAAGAGTTTTCCTCCTCGGTGAGTCTTGCGGCTACCGCATAAGTCCAGCGGTGAAACATGTTCATTCCCTCCTCGTGTGCGCCGGCTTTAGAAACGTCGCAGCACAGCAAAACTTGGAAGCAGTCGTCCAACAAAAGTGCTCCTAACAACGAAGGGCAAGGTGATGCCCTCCAAGGTCCCACCCCTTGGAGTGGGCGTCAGCAAACGAGCAATGGCGTACAGAGCAAAGGTAAACAACAATCTTGGCTTTTTGTTTCTGGCGTGGAGCTAACTGTCATCCTACAGCAAGACATGTCCGACTCAGACGACGACAAGAGTGAATCGTCCGACTCTGATGACGACGAGGAGACATCGGGAAGCAGCGACAGCGAAGACGACGAGGTGACACTTTTATTACGTTATGTCCCGTCACAATAAAGCATTTTCTCACCATGGCAACCATGTTTTCTTTACTCAGAACGATGAGGATGAAGATGAAGATCAGACGTCTTCAGAGGAATCCAGTGACTCGGACTCAGACTAGCCCTGCCTCCTCTTTGGAGAGGATAGGCTGTGCTGGCCACGCCTCGTGGTGTGACAAGAATTAGGGGCGGAGCTTAAGACAGCATTTTGTTATTTTTTTGATCAGATAGGTGGGCGGGCTTGTCTGAAAACATGAATAAGAAATGAATGCACTTTTTCTCACCCTGACAAGTAAAGTTTATCTACAACACGTTAGAAGAGTTTGATTTATTGAATATAAACAATTCTTCCGTCACCTGATAAATAAATAATCTCACCTTTTACCCATCTTCATACCTCACACACACAGCTGACTGCACAAATACCCATCATCCCCAGTTGACAACCCAATTGATGATTTGATAAAAAAGTTTTTACTGTCATGTTAAAGTCAATGAAAGCAACGTCATCATTCCGCTCTAAAATGTTGATCGTGCAAACACACATCACAGAAACACTTCTCTCAAACACGCACACTCATCACAGAAACACTTCTCTCAAACACGCACATTCATCACAGGATTACACGTCAAACACTCAGTGTCATCGTGGGATGTCCTGCAGTTTGGCGTGCAGGTACGTCTTCACCTGCTCGATGCCATTGAGCTTCTCTAGCTCATGATAGGGCAGCTGAAACAGATCACATGACAGATTAGCCTAGTTTAGCAGTGCCAATAGTATCATGCAGCGGTGACACGGGACGGCGAAACCTGTAGGATGATGTATCCCAGCAGCTTCAAGTGGCGGTCTCTCATGGCACGGGATCCGACCAGGACGTCCGAGTTGTGGCAGTAGTGCCACTTGTCGTTAACTGAGACGACGAGCCTGCAGAGACAGACTGGTGTCAGCCATGACATCACAGAGCAAACGGGCTCGGGCGGACCCACCTCCTTATGTGCTTCTCTTCTGTCTTGTCAGGTTCGGGCGGGCGTGTTGGGCTGAGTTGTGCCGTTGACGGACACTCCCCGTCTGCCTCAGACCTGTCGTTTCCTGTCGCAGACTCACAGAATTCCTCCCCTTGATCGCTTGAGGGCTCTGTCTCCACCTCATACTCCAGGATCTTACTAATGGAGAACTGGAAGATGGAGTTTGGAGCGGTGTCACATGTAGATCCTTGGGCCGCCAGTGATGGAGGTGGCGCATCAGAGGGGGGGCTGCTAAGCGTGGAACTGTCCTGGCTTTCCAGCGAGTGCTCCTTTGACACGCTGGAGTAGTACTCCACTACAGGCACGCAGTAAGAACCGCAGTCAGAGGGCCCGTCGCTGTCCCCGAGACGAGGGGGCGCTGAGGGGGATGTGGCCCCCGGCGTGCTATGGATGTGCTGAGACTGAAATGACCTGGATTCTTTAGAACCATCTGTCGTTTTGTCCAACTCCAGTGACTTCTGACCACATTCCTCCGCCACGCCACCCTTAGAACCCCCACATGCCGCAGGAGTAGAGCCTGGAGCCAGAGGTGCGCCTGACTGTATCGGTAGAACCCGCCCGGAGGAGTCCATCCACAACACAAAATCTGAACATTAAAAAGGACAAGGGTGTACTCCCTGTGTACAACATGGTGTAGCACCTGTGTACTTGCTGCGTACCTGTGTAGTATCCAGGAGGCAGTACTTGGTCCTGCTTGTAGTGGTGTTGTCCAAGCAGCTGCCTGAGAGCCTCAGCCACCAGACCCTTATAACTGAAATGATTCAGAATTTATAACTGTGTCCTTGGGCAAGACACTTCACCCCTTGCTCCTGATGGCTGCTGGTTAGCGCCTTGCATGGCAGCTCCCGCCATCAGTGTGTGAATGGGTGAATGTGGTAATACTGTTAAAGCGCTTTGAGTACCTTGAAGGTAGAAAAGCGCTATACAAGTATAACCCATTTATCATTTATTATAACTGAAATAACTGTATAAAAGTCAAGGCTGTGCACATGTTACCTGTACTTGCGATTGACTTCATCCGCAGTAAGAGCGTGGTCAAACATGAGCACTTTGTGGGAGTGGTGTAGTCGTGGTCCGGTGTAGTCATGGTACTCCAGTTCGACAGCGGCGTCCAATAAAGACAGGTAGCGGCGGACGATGAGGGCGTATGGACTATCTGCGGGGGGTGGGGGGGGGGGGGGGGTGTTCATGGTAAGAGTCGGATCACCACCAGGGGGTGGTCATGCATTGAGCGATACCTACTGGTGACATTGCTGATGAAGGCGGGAGAGAAGACACGGTGCAGCACGGGGCCCGGGAAGTGTCCCAATTGGAAGAGGGACATGAGGATGTTGACGGTGGCGAGCGGGGAGCTGAGCGCCTTCAACTCCACCACTTCCTCTAAACGTGAGAAGAACTTATCCTCATTGGACGGACGATAATTCATCCTGCTGAATGGAAACACCAGCTTCTGGATAACCTGCCCACACACACACACACAACAACGTGACATCACAGCAAGATAAGACGTTCGATGCTCACAGGCCCCGCCTGACCTTGCTGTCCAGGTACTCCGCCCTCTTGACCAGGAAGCTTGCGATGGTGTCGAGCAGCTGTGTCTCTCTCAAGCGGTGTCGAGCGATATATTTAGCGATCAGCGCCATCGTGTACGCGCTGATGCTCTCCTCTTTCTTTGGCAGCTCCTCTATGAGAAACAACACGCATCACACCTGACCTGCCAGGTGAACTTTAGCCATGCTAAGTAGGGATGTCCGATAATATCGGACTGCCGATATTATCGGCGGATGAATGCTTTAAAATGTAATATCGGAAATGATCGGTATCGGTTTCAAAATTATCGGTATCGGTTTCAAAAAGTAAAATTTATGACTTTTTTAAACGTCCCTGTGTACACGGACGTAGGGAGAAGTACAGAGCGCCAATAAACCTTAAAAGGCACTTCCTTTGCGTGCCGGCTCAGTTACATAATATTTACGGCTTTTCACACACACAAGTGAATGCAACGCATACTTGGTCAACAGCCATACAGGTCACACTGAGGGTGGCCGTATAAACAACTTTAACACTTACAAATATGCGCCACACTGTGAACCCACACCAAACAAGAATGACAAACACATTTCGGGAGAACATCCGCACCGTAACACAACATAAACACAACAGAACAAATACCCAGAACCCCTTGCAGCACCAACTCTTCCGGGACGCTACAATATACACCCCCCGCTATCACCCCCCCACCTCAACTCCGCCCCCCCAACCCCGCCCACCTCAACCTCCTCAGGCTCTCTCAGGGAGAGCACGTCCCAAATTCCAAGCTGCTGTTTTGAGGCATGTTAAAAAAAATAATGCACTTTGTGACTTCAATAATAAATATGGCAGTGCCATGTTGGCATTTTTTTCCATAGCTTGAGTTGATTTATTCTGGAAAACCTTGTTACATTGTTTAATGCATCCAGCGGGGCATCACAACAAAATTAGGCATAATAATGTGTTAATTCCACGACTGTATATATCGGTATCGGCTGATATCGGAATCGGTAATTAAGAGTTGGACAATATCGGGATATCGGCAAAAAAGCCATTATCGGACATCTCTAATGCTAAGCCAGCTGACCTGCCAAGCTTCGGATGAACCTCTCCTGTCGGTTCTGGTAGAAGAGGTGAGAGCTGAAGATGAACTCCAGACTCTTGTTGCTGGCCTCTTTGGCACACACTGCTAACATCTCATCCAACAGCGTCATCTCCTGGTCACGAACGCCACTGACGCTGGTAAGAGTGTGTTTGACCAGACGCAGGATCTTCCTGAGAACAGAATGATTATTTCCAAATGAAAAGAAAAAAAGACAAGCAAACAGTCCGTTATCACACGTTGGTGTCATCGGTTAAGTGATCGCCACCTGTTAGCTAGCAGCTGTTCAGGGTTAGGCGGCGTGGTGTCATCGGTTGTTGCAACTCCCTGCGGCTTCAGTGTGTGCCACTTGAGGCGGTAGTAGGAGAGCAGCAGGAATAGGGTCTGCGGGTGGTGCTCTCGCTCCAGGTTCTTCTCCAGGCCGAGCAGGCAGGCCTCGGTGAGAGGGTGCTGGCTGCCCGGATGAAGCTTCATGCTGGAGCTGAACACCATGGACACGTCCTTCTGGTTGAACTGGCCCAGTCTGGACTGAGACTCAGCCTCGAGAACTTGAACCACCGGAGTCTCGCTGGATAGACCTAACAAGGTTACACACACAAATCTTTGGACTGAGTGTGTGTGCATCTTTTTGATGGCGTCTGGTCCGAACAAGACTTACCGAGCGCCGCCACAGCGTAGAGACAGTTGACGATGCTGAAGTTGTCCAATTTAGAACAGTCGTTGACGATGGCATCGCACAGCAACAAGAAGTCCTGATGCTCCAGAACGTGGCGACCACACTTTACTGCAACAGCGCCGTTGTCAAGGGGCGATGGTGGTGGTGGTGACGTGGCCTGCAGCAGCTGTGCGATTTTGTGTAGCGCGATGGGGTAGTGGTTGTGGGAGATCTTGGCCGGGTTCTGTGCAAGCCAGCGCAGAACCTCATCGGGTCGGCGTGAGCGCTCTATTAGACGCTTCATCGTGAAAAAAGTGTCGTAGCTCATCTTCTCGTTGATGAAGTTCCATGACTTCTTCTTGCCGCCTGACCTGCCGGCCGGAACACCCCCACTGTACGTGTGGAGGTGGGCATGGTGCGGGCAATTAGGGGGCATTGGGGGCGGGGCCAGAGGGGCAGGCTGCGGATGGTAATGGTGGTGAAAATGTGCTCCCCGGTGGTCGCCAGGCCTGCCCTGGTACAGAGGGTAGGTAGGAAGGGGAAGCGGCGCCCGGTGCTGGTGAAGGTACGGGGTATGCGTATCAAGCACAGTGAGTCCGCCCCTTTTCCCTGCCTTGACTCCACCCCCTCCTCCGGCGGCACTGTAGATGCGTGCGGCGTACATGGCTTGGGATACGGCGGCGACTGGGCTCAGGAAGCGCCACTTGGCGGACCAACACAACATGGTCTGAACACCAGATTATCTGGACACAGCGTGGCACTCCTACAGGAAGAAGAACCCACATCTCAGCATATTCTAGCAATCCTAGGTGCTGACTTTGCGATCAATCAAATTCCGGCCAGAACCAGCTAAGACTTTTTTTGTCAAGCATTGGACATTTCAGAAGCACTTATGTAATCTGTCTGATCCAGCCCGTGCACCCTGCCCACAGCTCCAACCCAGGTAAGCCAAAATGTGAGTGCGGGTGCACGAGGCATCGAGCTAAAAGCCCAAGCCGTCAACTGTCCAGTGCGAACCTTTAAAGCAGGGGTCCTCAAACTACAGCCCCTGAGTCGGATCCGACCCGCCAGTGTCCACAATTCGGCCCGCAGGACATTCCAGATATATAAATTTTTTTTAAATACTTAAAAAAAAAATCGATCCTGTCCAGCCACTCAGGCAAAGTATAGTGTTGATGTAGATATATGCCTATATCTGCTATATAGATTTACATTACAAAAGAAAAGTGTAAGATACTTCTCTTGTTGCCTTATTAGGGATCCAGTCCCTTTGGGACAGAGGACCCTATTGTATTTCTAGCGTTTTATTATTATTATTCTGCCGCCTCTTTGAGTTGTAATTTGACCCCCTTAACATGCTTCAAACCTCACCAAATTGGACACACACATCAGGACTGGCGAAAATTGCGATCTAATCAAAAAACCAAACCCCAAAACTCAAAATTGCGCTCAAAGGCACCCTAGGAAGAAAACAGACAAAACTGCCTGTAACTCCCAGTAGGAATGTCGTAGAGACATGAAACAAAAACCTCTATGTAGGTCTCACTTAGACCTAGATTTCATTCACTCACAACCCCCAGCAAAAATCAACAGGAAGTTGCAATTCCCCCTTCAAAACAAAAGTTGAGTAAAAACAGTCACCTTTTTTCAAACATTATCTCCTCTGTGCGCGTTTGTCGTGTCGGCTTCAAATTAGCACAGGAGAGAGATTGAACCCTTCTGATTAAAACTTGATGAAAGAGTTTTAATTACTGCTCCGGTTTAGATTTTATGAGCCCTCAAAGTCGATCCCGTCCATCGCTGCTTGCAGCTATAATTTGTATTTGACTTTATTAAATGTTTGCCACAGCTGGACCAGAGCAGGAGGGGATCAATAGAAGGACAAAAAATAGGATAGAGTGGGAAATTGTAGGGACAAGAGGAGAACAAGACAAAAAATGTTTTAACCCAAAGTGGCCCTCGAGTCAAAAAGTTTGTGGACCCCTGCCTTAATCAGGTTGGAAGAGTCACTAATGTGCTCTTGCACAGCCATACTGGCTGGCCCTCCGTTGCACTTTTAGTTTCCTTTCCTACAACTACTGTCAACATTGAATTCGAAGGACACCCTACGATGATGTAGCAACACAACACTTTATGTATACGTCACAATTTTGGCCAAAAATATGATGTCACATATGACAGTTGACTATAACTGCTAGCCACATTAGCAGCATCCAAATGTAACATTGCACGCGTGCAAACTAACATATGCTAACAGCATATGTCAATTACAATGTCACAATGTGACACAAAGAAGGCAGAGAGTCATGTTCGCTAGTGTTAGCCAAAGTCACGTTAGCTGCTAAGATACTAAATAGCTGACATGTTAGCATCAGCCTCCCGCTGTGCACAGCAACAACCACAGGAAATACTTATAGCAGTTAATGTGTGGTCCATTAAGCAATGTTAGCATATATACATTACCTCATGGCTTCGATCAAACACCGGCGGCCGCTGACGCTGTTTGTTTACCAGAGAGCCAGGCAGCGGTCAGCCGTCTCATTACTCCACTCAACTCACACAGCCTCCGCTACCCGGCATGCAATGGCTGCACCTGGCTCAGCTGTGGACGACGTCCCCGAGAGGTCTTTAGAAGAGTCACGTTTAAAAAAAAAAAAAAGTCAAGTTTTATATCCCATCACGGCAGTTTTTGTCAGGATTATTTTAACTATCTTTACTCAAGCGCTTATTTTTCCACTTCTGCTCACTTCAGCCTGTGTTATTATGTTCGAGCGACTGGCTTGTGGGCTTTAAAGAGTTCCTATCTTTGGAAAATCTATACGTATACGTTTGTAACCAACAGGGGCGCTGTTCCATGTCAAACACTTCCCCCTCGAAGAAGAAGAAGACAGATCCGTCCGCATCTATACTTCAGTGACGTGCTGTCAGGGGAGCCACCAGGGGCTAAGACTAGTGGTTCTTAAACTTGTTGGAGGTACCGAACCCCACCAGTTTCATATGCGCATTCACCGAACCCTTCTTTAGTGAAAAATAAATTGTGTGTTTTTTTTTCAAATTCAAGACAAAGTTATATGCTTTTGGTAACACTTTAGTATGGGGAACGTATTCAAAGTAACAAAGACTTAATTTAGAGTTGAAGAAGGAGCTGAGCCGGAAGGCAAAGCTCTCAATTTACCGGTCGATCTACATTCCCATCCTCACCTATGGTCATGAACTTTGGGTTATGACCGAAAGGACAAGATCACGGGTACAAGCGGCCGAAATGAGTTTCCTCCACCGGGTGGCGGGACTCTCCCTTAGAGATAGGGTGAGAAGCTCTGTCATCCGAGGGGAGCTCAAAGTAGAGCCGCTGCTCCTCCACATCGAGAGGAGCCAGATGAGGTGGTTCGGGCATCTGGTCAGGATGTCACCCGATCGCATCCCTAGGGAGGTGTTTAGGGCACGTCCGACCGGTAGGAGACCACGGGGAAGACCCAGGACACGTTGGGAAGACTATGTCTCCCGGCTGGCCTGGGAACGCCTCGGGATCCCCCGGGAAGAGCTGGACGAAGTGGCTGGGGAGAGGGAAGTCTGGGCTTCCCTGCTTAGGCTGCTGCCCCCGCGACCCGACCTCGGATGGATGGATGGATACTTAGAATATGTTCCCCTAGTGTCCAAAAAACTCTAAATTAAGTCTTTGTCACTTAGAATATGTTCCCCATACTAAAGTGTTACCAAAATCATAACTTTGTCTTGAATTTGAAAAAAATATATATTTTTATTTTTCATTAAAGAAGGGTTCGGTGAATGCGCATATGAAACTGGTGGGGTTCGGTACCTCCAACAAGGTTAAGAACCACTGCACTAGAGGAACATATTCTAAGTAATAAAGACTTAATTTAGAGTTATTTGGTTAGGGTTAGGGTCAGGGTTAGAGGGTCATGGTTATAATAAGGCCATGCCGAATAAGGTATTAATAAGTACTTAATAATGACTAGTTAAGAGCCAATATGTTACTAATTTGCATGTTAATAAGCAACTAATTAATGGTTAATATGTTCCCCATACTAAAGTGTTACCATGTTTTTTTTACTGGTGCATAAAATGAACCGTGCATGAACATCACCTTGTTCAAACAACAAAACCAACACAGTGCATAAACTCACAACGTTAATCTCAATCCCTGGAAGTTCAATTTTATTGTTTGCATTATTTGTTTCAGCATTGCACTTTGAAGATGGTCCCTCAGCTCTTTGACAGCTTTGGCTCTTTTTCAGATCAGCAGACGGACTCTAAGTCTTTCTTATTTACAGTATATATAAACATTTCTCATTTCTATGCAGACTTCCATATATATTTAATTTCCTTAACAACTTGCCATAATACATATATATATATATATATATATATATATATATATATATATATATATATATATATATATATATATATATATATATATATATGTCTTAATAAGGTTATCCAAAAAATAGTGCTCGATACCGTAGTAGAGCGCAATATATGTATGTGTGGGAAAAAAATCACAAGACTATTTCATCTCTACAGGCCTGTTTCATGAGGGGGGGTTCCCTCAATCATCAGGAGATTTTAATGGGAGCATTCACATACCATGGATTATATAGGGCACAGAGTGGGTGGGTACAGGCTGGTGTAGGGGCGTGGTGATTGGCTCATGTGTTACCTAGGAGGTGTTTCCATCTGAAGCCTTGTGATTGTTCCATCTGGTTTTGAACTCTCCTTCAGTTAATCCTACATATGTGTCGGAGGTAACACGCAAGGACATTAACACATCCGACACATATGTAGGATTAACTGAAGGAGAGTTCAAAACCAGATGGAACAATCACAAGGCTTCTTTCAGGAACCAAAACCTGCGGAATACCACAGAACTCAGCAAACACATTTGGGACCTCAAAGACAATAATGTTGAATATTCAATAACATGGCAAATTCTTGCATCCAGCACACCTTACAATAGTGGTAATAAAAGATGCAACCTATGCTTGAAAGAAAAACTGTTTATTATTTACCGTCCAGACCTGTCATCCCTCAACAAGCGCAGCGAAATTGTAACAGCATGCCGCCACAGACGGAAACACCTCCTAGGTAACACATGAGCCAATCACCACGCCCCTACACCAGCCTGTACCCACCCACTCTGTGCCCTATATAATCCATGGTATGTGAATGCTCCCATTAAAATCTCCTGATGATTGAGGGAACCCCCCCTCATGAAACAGGCCTGTAGAGATGAAATAGTCTTGTGATTTTTTTCCCACACATACATATATATATATATATATATATATATATATACACATGTGTATATATATATATATATATATATATATATATATATATATATATATATATATATATATATATATATATATATATATATATATATATATATATATATATATACAGGAATACATTGTAGGAATTTTAAAGAATTTATTTGTAAATCATGGTGGAAAATAAGTATTTGGTCACTTCAAACAAGGAAGATCTCTGGCTCTCACAGACCTGTAATTTCTTCTTTAAGAAGCTCTTCTGTCCTCCACTTGTTACCTGTATTAATGGCACCTGTTTGAACTTGTTATCTGTATAAAAGACACCTGTCCACAGCCTCAAACAGTCAGACTCCAAACTCCACTATGGCCAAGACCAAAGAGCTGTCAAAGGACACTAGGAAAAGAATTGTAGACCTGCACCAGACTGTGAAGAGTGAATCTACAATAGGCAAGCAGCTTGGTGTGAAAAAATCAACTGTGGGAGCAATTATCAGAAAATGGAAGACATACAAGACCACTGATAATCTCTCTCGATCTGGGGCTCCACGCAAGATCTCATCCCGTGGGTTCAAAATGATCATGAGAACGGTGAGCAAAAATCCCAGAACCACACGGGGGGACCTGGTGAATGACCTGCAGAGAGCTGGGACCAAAGTAACAAAGGTTACCATCAGTAACACACTACGCCGACAGGGAATCAAATCCTGCAGTGCCAGACGTGTCTCCCTGCTTAAGCCAGTGCATGTCCAGGCCCGTCTGAAGTTTGCCAGAGAGCACATGGATGATACAGCAGAGGATTGGGAGAATGTCATGTGGTCAGATGAAACCAAAATAGAACTTTGGTATAAACTCAACTCGTCGTGTTTGGAGGAAGAAGAATACTGAGTTGCATCCCAAGAACACCATACCTACTGTGAAGCATGGGGGTGGAAACATCATGCTTTGGGGCTGTTTTTCTGCTAAGGGGACAGGCCGACTGATCCGTGTTAAGGAAAGAATGAATGGGGCCATGTATCGTGAGATTTTGAGCCAAAACCTCCTTCCATCAGTGAGAGCTTTGAAGATGAAACGTGGCTGGGTCTTCCAGCATGACAATGATCCCAAACACACCGCCCGGGCAACGAAGGAGTGGCTCCGTAAGAAGCATTTGAAAGTCCTGGAGTGGCCTAGCCAGTCTCCAGACCTCAACCCCATAGAAAATCTGTGGAGGGAGTTGAAAGTCCGTGTTGCTCGGCGACAGCCCCAAAACATCACTTCTCTCGAGATGATCTGCATGGAGGAATGGGCCAAAATACCAGCTACTGTGTGTGCAAACCTGGTAAAGACCTATAGTACCGGTAATCGTTTGACCTCTGTAATATAACCTTTGTTGGCAATAACAAAGTATTGAGTTGAATTTTTGTTATTGACCAAATACTTATTTTCCACCATAATTTACAAATAAATTCTTTAAAAATCCTACAATGTGAATTCCTGGATTTTTTTTTCAAATGCTGTCTCTCACAGTTGAAGTGTACCTATGATGAAAATTACAGACCTCTGTCATCATTTTAGGTGGGAGAACTTGCACAATTGGTGGCTGACTAAATACTTTTTTGCCCCACTGTATATATATATACCGGTATATATATATATATTATATACAAGCCAAATTATCCCGATCCAGATATTACTTTAATTCAAGTAATTAAGTAATATTTCCAGGGCTTGAATATACAATCATTTTAGTCACATATGTGCCCAAAATGTAATCTGTGCAACTTCAAAATATTTGGGAGCAAACAATTATTGTATTGTGAGCGAAAGTCGTGGCATTAGCCTCTATATTGTGAATGAATAACATAGAGGCTAATGCCATGACTTTCATTGTGTTTCAGTGTATCTTGAAGGATCATGCAAGTAATTGTTTCTTGTTGATGCTGTAAACAAAATGTCACTGTGCAAACCCATGTTTGTTGTTGTACTGAACACAGATTGAAAATAAACCGACGGAAAAAATAATAATAACAATGAATAATTTCTAAGTCTTTGTTAGCCGTTTGTGAAGTTTTGTGCTCGTGCGCTACGTTCACTCATATCCTGTGCATCTCCTGGGGGCTAAGCCCCCTCTGTCCTTAAAAACTAGTGACGCCCCTGGCTATAAGTGACCAGACGTCCGAGATCAAAACTGGGAATATAATCCCAGAGAAGGGGGGAAAAAACTATTTTTAAATTGAAGAAACAATACGATTAGGTTATATATACATGCGTATATCCTACATAAACAATGTATGAATACATTAGATATCTATATATCTTAGGGACCTATAGACTATATCTCTGTCGCTGCAGCAGCACAGAGTTTATTCTGTCTTGACACTTTGTAATGGTATTTTGTATTACATTCTTCCCTTAAATGATCATGTTTACAGTGATTGTTTTATATGTATTTTTAATGTATGTCGCTTTGGATAAAAGCGTCCGCCAAACACTTAAACATAAACATATATAAACACCTGAAAGTCTTTATATCAGCTAAAACCACCAATCTGTTTCACTGGATTCAGAATAAAACCAAATTCTGTCCTACCCAACAATGTTAGTATTTGAATATTGTTACTTGAATACTTATTCCTGGTTACAATTATACTGTTAAGAAAGTATTGTCTTATACTTTGCCTAAAATGAGAATGCATCATAATCAGTGGCGGCTGGTGAATTTTGTTTTAGGTGTCACAATCATTTATTTCAACTTTATGTTATTCAAATATGACATTTTTAAATGTAATTAATTTCATGGACAAGCAATTCTATCATGGTAATACTCTTGTTTGCTAGCGGCTATGATTTCAGTACTATTGAAAATCTTTGCTCCTTCTCAACTCTTTGGTAATATTCTTTTCACAAAATACATCCAATAGTACGTTAATGTTAAATGTTACTTGTGAAAAGTAATACCCCGATTACTATTTTCAACAGTCCGCTCATTTGAGCAGGAAAACGCTGAACACCAGCCCATCTTTGTTTTCTACCTGTCAACTGTCAGTTTAGGCCGCTCGCCGGCTCCTCATCACCACTTCAAGATGGCGCCCGAATTTCTCGCATCACATCAGCCAATGCTGCGTCTACTTATAAGATGTCTATGGTATTTATAACAAACATGACGTTTTTATTAGCGTAAGCCAGCGTTTGTTGGTGTTTTTTGTCGGATACAAAAATATTGTTTTATTGCTTGGAATTAAATTGAATTAAATGAATGTGTCTGCCAATATGGAGGATTATTTACTGTATCCAAGATTAAATACTTCTCTAAACTGGACTTTAAGACAACATGAATGTGATCATACAAAGTACGCTTTTATGGAGGATAACTATTGCTGCTTCAGATACAAATACAGAAAGGCAAGATACACTCACAATACTTTATGTATTTTGTTAAAAGCAAATGGGACCAAAAAGTATTTATAAACAACTTTATCAAATACTTTTTGGACCCATTTATCATATCATAATATCATTATGATAACGTTTTTATGAAAGCGAATAACTCCCTTCTTTTTCCTGTTACTCCATACTTGCCAACCCTCCCGATTTTCCCGGGAGACTCCCGAATTTCAGCGCCTCTCCCGAAAACCTCCCGAGACAAATTTCCAGCCGGAGCTGAAGGCCACGCCCCCTCCAGCTCCATGCGGACGAGGAAGATACAGCAATGGCGACGCCGACGATGAGTAAGAAGAAGAAATACGCTTGTAAGTTCCAAAACGAATGGAAACAAGAATTTCAGTTTATCCAGGGCAGTTCGAAGGGGAAGTGGTATGTTGCCTTTAAATTTTGTAGAACAGACTTCTCCATTGAACACGGTGGCCAAACGGATATACTCACTCATGAACGGACAGCAAAGCACAAAGCGTCGGCAGCGCAGCACCAGTCCCGGCCCAGTATTATGGGCCACCTCGCTAAATGGAGACCCGATGGTGTAACATATGCCGAGACAAAGATGGCTACGTGGTCTCCGACTTCAACAAGTTGAAAAACTTATTCGGGTGTTACCATTTAGTGGTCAATTGTACGGAATATGCACTTCACTGTGCAACCTACTAATAAAAGTCTCAATCAATCAATCAAACGCTGATAGCTGGAAGCAACATCCCGTTCTCATTTGCGGATGTCTTCAACAAATCCGTGAAGGATATGTTCCCGGATTCAGAGATCACTCGCCAGTACGCAAATGGCAGAACAAAGGCTACTCAAATAGTGAAAGGTAAGTGTTTTTTTTTTTTAGTAAGTAAGCAGCAAGCACAGTACAGTTAGTAGAACAACTGTGTTTTCATTACTGTGTATTTAGTATGTATGTAGTATATAAGGCTGTGCTTCTGGCTGCAAAGCATTGCACTTTCAAGTACAACAATGAGTAGATGAGTGTTATGTGTGTATATGTGTAAATAAATGAACACTGAAATTCAAGTATTTCTTTTATATATATATATATATATATATATATATATATATATATATATATATATATATATATATATATATATATATATATAATAAAATAAATATATATATAGCTAGAATTCACTGAAAGTCAAGTATTTCTTATATATATATATATATATATATATATATATATCTATATATATATATATATATGTATATATGAAATACTTGTTGTTGTAATTATACTCCTCCCCTCTTAACCACGCCCCCAACCACGCCCCACCCCCGACCACGTCCCCATCAACCCACCACATACTTGCCAACCCTCCCGGATTTTGCGGGAGACTCCCGAAATTCAGCGCCTCTCCCGAAAACCTCCCGGGACAAATTTTCTCCCGAAAATCTCCCGAAATTCAGGCGGAGCTGGAGGCCACGCCCCCTCCAGCTCCATGCGGACCTGAGTGACGTGTTGACAGCCTGTTCACACGTCCGCTTTCCCACAATAGAAACAGCTAATGATCGAGGGCGAGTTCTTGGTTTCTTATGTGGGTTTATTGTTAGGCAGTTTCATTAACGTCCTCCCAGCGCGGTAACAACACACAACAACAGCAGTCAAGTTTCCGTCTACCGTAAGCAGTTCGTCTGCCGTAAACAGCAATGTTGTGACACTTTTAAACAGGACAATACTGCCATCTACTGTACATGCATATGTGACCCACCCATAATGTGTCACATTTTTGTGTTGATTTATTTATTTTATTTTGTGGTTTGAATTCGTTTTTGGAGCTGTCGTTCCACATTTATCAGTATTCACATTGGTCAGTAGGGGGCAGTAGGGCGTTTCTTCCCAATTGAATGCTATCACCTGCAGACCGGAAGTGTCTTGTCATTCTGATGAGCGCGACCAGTCTGTGAACAATTGAAACGTCCTGTGTGCTTTTTCCTCCTGTATAACAGGTTAGTTTTGGTGAATCAACTCACTGAATAATATCCATGTGATCTTTATAAGTTTAAGTACACATTCTGATGGTGGAGCCTAACTCTAAAGTGTTTGTGAGTTGTAGTTTGTATTTGTGAATGAATCCAGTGCACAGCTGCAGTAATCAATACAACATGGCAACGTGAGTACACAATGTTTATATAGGAACTTCTGATCCTAATTCAGACTCCCAAATTAGAGCTCCCGTTTTCTTATTGATTTTATAATGTATATTTGTTCTGAAATAGTGACAGAGAATAGAACAAGGATGGACAATTCAACCCTTAACAATGAGTAGAAGAGTGTTATGTGTGTGTATGTAAATAAATGAACACTGAAATTCAAGTATTTATATATATATATATATATATATATATATATATATATATATATATATATATATATATAGCTAGAATTCACTGAAAGTCAAGTATTTCTTATATATATATATCTTAACCACGACCCCAACCACGCCCCCCGCCTCACCCCTGACCACGCCCCCACCCCCGCCCCCCCACCTCCCGAAATCGGAGGTCTCAAGGTTGGCAAGTATGACCCACCATCTCCTGAATTCGGAGGTCTCAAGGTTGGCAAGTATGTGTTACTCTAATGTGTAACCTAAATCAACAATGATTAGAGCTGCACATATTAATTTCAGTTAAAAAAAAAGGAGAAAAAAGTATCTATGGGGTTTAGTTCACCGCACGTCACTGAATTGTACTTGAACTGCATTGACATACAATAAATACAAATACTATGATGGTTAAGTTGTGCCTTTACTACCAAAGCTTTTTACACAGAATTTATGGAACTGTTTTTTTTACGTTAGAATTGTGACTACAATCTCAGGCCACAGCTGCACACACACCATTTCAGAAGGTGGCGGCAATGCACACCAAAAGCTGCTTTTAAAACGCCAAAACAACAGAAGAAGAAACAGAAGCCTCGACTCTCCAACATGGCGGAATGGAACTCTTACGGAACATCGATGTCGAACTTGAGTGTTTTTTATAGCCGCCGTCTTGTTTTTGGTGTCGCGACTTTGTAGGCCAGTGTGACCACCATGGTTTATCGCTACTTGCGGCTGTCAGCGGGCTGCATGAACACTTTGAGGCTTCTTCTGGCACCTTCTGTCGCCACAAGCAGGCTGGTAAGTGTACACATAACGCCATGCTAACTGCTACTGCTAGCCTAGCCAATAACAACCTCATTAAGCCCAAACGTTGACATTGTAATATTATTAATCCGGCAAATCAACATTAAATAATCCCATATATATAATCTAAACGGGACATTTGGCAACACGTGCCGTATATCCATCAATCCATTTTTTTTTTACCGCTTGTCCCTTTTGAGGTCGCGGGGGGGTGTTGGAGCCTATTTTAGCTGCATTCCGGCGGAAGGTGGCGTACACCCTGGACAAGTCGCCACCTCATCTACAGGGCCAACACAGATAGACAACATTCACACTCACATTTACACATTTGGGACAATTTAGTGTTGCCAATCAACCTATCCCCAGGTGCATGTCTTTGGAGGTGGGAGGAAGCCGGAGTACCCGGAGGGAACCCACGCAGTCACGGGGAGAACATGCAAACTCCACACAGAAAGATCCCGAGCCCAGGATTGAACCCTGGAACTTTGTATTGTGAGGCACACGCACTAACCCCTGCCCACGTGCTGTATAGAATATTGATAATGAGGTCATGATGTTTAGATGTGAAGTGAATTATATTTATATAGCGCTTTTCTCTAGTGACTCAAAGCGCTTTACATAGTGAAACCCAATATCTAAGTTACATTTAAAACAGTGTGGGTGGCACTGGGAGCAGGTGGGTAAAGTGTCTTGCCCAAGACCTACTCAGTGGCCTAGTGGTTAGAGTGTCCGCCCTGAGATCGGTAGGCTGTGAGCCCAAACCCCGGCCGAGTCATACCAAAGACCACAAAAATGGGACCCATCACCTCCCTGCTTGGCACTCAGCATCAATCTGCAAAGGTGACAAATAAACATTTTAACGTTCAAGTATATGCAAATGTAACGATACCATACTCCAAGTACCGTATTTTTCGGAGTATAAGTCGCTCCGGAGTGTAAGTTGCACCGGCCGAAAATGCATAATAAAGAAGGAAAAAAACACATATAAGTCGCACTGGAGTATAAGTCGCATTTTTTGGGGACATTTATTTGATAAAACCCAACACCAAGAATAGACATTTGAAAGGCAATTTAAAATAAATAAAAATAGTGAACAACAGGCTGAATAAGTGTACGTTATATGACGCATAAATAACCAACTGAGAACGTGCCTGGTATGTTAACGTAACATATTATGGTAAGAGTTATTCAAATAACTATAACATATAGAACATGCTATACGTTTACCAAACAATCTGTCACCCCTAATTGCTAAATCCCATGAAATCTTATACGTCTATTCCAGTGGTTCTTAACCTGGGTTTGATCGAACCCTAGGGGTTCGGTGAGTCGGCCTCAGGGGTTCGGTGGAGGTCAAAACATACCCGACTCATCGTGTGAATAAAAACTTCTCCCTATCGGCGTATTACGGATACGGCAACAGCAGAAGTCAGACTGATTTGCACGGGGGTAATTTGTTTTGAGTTCATGCATTGTGTTGGTTTTGTTCTTTGAACAAGGTGATGTTCATGCACGGTTCATTTTGTGCACCAGTAAAAAAACATGGTAACACTTTAGTATGGGGAACATATTCACCATTAATTAGTTGCTTATTAACATGCAAATTAGTAACGTATTGGCTCTTAACTAGTCATTATTAAGCACTTATTAATGCCTTATTCGGCATGGCCTTATTATAACCCTAACCCTCTAACCCTGGCCCTAACCCTCTAACCCTAACCCTAACCAAATAACTCTAAATTAAGTCTTTGTTACATAGAATATGTTCCCCATACTAAAGTGTTACCAAAAACATATAACTTTGTCTTAAATTTGAAAAAAAAAAAACATTTTATTTTTCACTAAAGAAGGGTTTGGTGAATACGCATATGAAACTGGTGGGGTTTGGTACCTCCAACAAGGTTAAGAGCCACTGGTCTAGTCTCTTACGTGAATGAGCTAAATAATATTATTTGGTATTTTACGGTAATGTGTTAATAATTTCACACATAAGTCGCTCCTGAGTATAAGTCGCATCCAAACTATGAAAAAAAACTGCGACTTATAGGCCGAAAAATACGGTCGATGGTATTGTTTTGTTTTTCATGTCAGTCTGCTCTTTTTACTTTGTTACTTTGCATTTTGCCAGCAGCAAATGTATGAAAAGAAAATTTTGTGATCTCGCTTTAAAAATGAAGAGTTTGACATTTTTCTTTTACACTTTAATGATATGAAGGCAGTAAGCTAGTTACTTGTGTTTTGTTGGTGTGACTTCATATTATTATCACTTAATAACTGAAATCACACTGTGCCTTCTGACAGCAAACCAAATTCAGCCAACTAGTCTGTGGTGATAATGCATACTAAAAGTCAAGATGGCGTTTTCAAACTTTGCCGTGACATATACTGTACATACTCTGCATACACGCGGTGCACATATAATATACATACTGGTGCCTACAATAATGGCAGGTAATACCACATGAATATGATGAAAAAATAAAACACCAATTGAACAACTGTGACTTTTTGTCCAGCAGGTGACAAGACAAGTGACAAGTGGGCAAAGCCTGCTTAATGAGCTGCTTGGGGCCTGCAAGAGTTTGACCTCCAGACCACCTAAAGGTATTTCTTCCTTTTCCCTGTTTTCACATTTTCTAAAAAATACAAAAATGTATGGACATATATGTGTTTGTGTTTCTCTGCAGGATTTGAGAAGTATTTTCCTGAGAGTCAGAAAAACTCCAACGAGAGCCAATCCGAAGACAAAGGTAACACTAAGGGCCTGATTTCCTAAAGGTTGGCGTGTAAGGCTGGACAATTAATAACACTTTAATTTCGATTTCTATTATGGGTTCTCACAATTATGACAATATGATTTAAAAAAAAAAAAGATTATTTGGCCACTCAACGTGCATGCAAATGTCGGAGCTTGTAACAGTGAAACAGATGAGTGGGAAAAAAAACAGCATGTCTACGAGAAGTTTAGGATGTCACCACAGTTGCCACTTTTTATTTATACACAACGCTAGTATGGCTAATAAAAAATCACTAAACTCAACAAAAAGTAAGACCTATGATTTCCGCATTCACGTACTTGCGGACAGAGTCACATAATTGGCCAATAAAACAGAATCCGCTAATAAACGCAAAATATCATTAGGGAAATTTACATAAATATAAGTGAAATGTTGTGATTGTGAGGAGAAGACACATTTGTTTGGGAAAATAATGTGTCAGGCAGTAGCACTTATTTATCCCCGACACACTCCACCGCCCTGTCCTGAACTAAACAATGTCGAGACGGTCACGTGAAACAGCGACTAAAAACTACGAAGCTCAAGCTAACAAGAACAATCCATACACCCACAACCGGTATCATCTGCTTGTGTTATTGTGTACGACATCATCAATGTACAATCAGTAGTTGCATTTAGAGAGGCGCTCTGTCTCTTTTCTTTTTTTTTTAAAGTGCCCCAAATGAGTCTCCTTTTTATTAGTCAAGCTTAGAACAACAGCAGAGCACACTTCGGCCTTTCACAACAATAGCGCGGTGCACCACATCGGGTCTGACTACGTTAACAAAATCAAGGTTTCAACAAAATACCTTAAACAAGCATAATTAATTTAGGGCACTTATTGATACATTTACAAAATATTATGTTTTGACCTAAAATACTGGTCAAAATTGTCCAAAAATGTATTTCACCAATCAATGTGAGCATTTTTGCATTTAATTAACAAACATTTTATTAAATTGTATTTTACACAAAAAGCACACACTCTACTCTACGGTGGTAAAATAAGTGTAAAATGTAAAAAACTGACTTAAAAAACGTCTAAACAGAAAAACTTAATTTTATTGTGTTTTTATATTGCTATTGTTGTGGTTTATTCATTACTAATTTATATCCAGGTTTAAAATAATATATATTTTAAGTTAAGTTTTGGTGGTACCATGAATACTCATGTTTTCAAATTAATTAATAATCGTGTAATTAATCGTGATTACAATACCAATCAAAAGTAATCGTGATTATTATTTTTGCCATAATCGTCCAGCCCTATTGCCGTTTACTAAAAGACGGGCAATCCTGATAGCACACACAAAGCTGATCTACTAAACAAGTGTAAAGTGGATTGCATCTGTTAAGTGAGCAGAGTAAGGCGTGCGATCCATTTTGCGTCTCTGTCTTCATTAATTTGCAAAACATATGCTGATCATCAAAACGGCCACAACATTAGGAGGAGAAAATGCAAATATAATTATTTAGCACGCGCAATGTGATTCATCACCATGTTTTACGTTTTAATTAGCACGTGTCAGAAGGATGTGCAAACTCACAGTTCCACACACGCCTGCAAGATCGCTGCACACACAGACGAGAGTCCTCTTTCCTACTAGTGTGTCAACATTTTGGATGGTCATGTACATATTTTTGTGTTGACAGATACCAAAGCTACCGATGCTCCTAAAGCGACAGGAGGAGGAGGAAGTGAGGGCGAAGGAGCAGGAAGTGGTGGTGGAGGAGGAAAACGAGGAGGTCGAAAGGAGTCAAACTGGTACAACCGCCTGAAGAAGGTTAGTGTGAAAGTGTGCCATCACTTAAATATTTAGTTGTACTGCAAAAAAAGGAAAACAATTAGAATTAAGTAAATATATGAGAATAAAGAAAATATATGCAAACACAGTACTAAAGTAAATAAATGATAATCAAGAACTAAAGTAAATAGATGATAATCAAGTAAATATAGTGCATTTTTAGTTGTACTGCAAAAAAAGGAAAACAATTAGAATTAAGTAAATATATGAGAATAAAGAAAATATATGCAAACACAGTACTAAAGTAAATAAATGATAATCAAGAACTAAAGTAAATAGATGATAATCAAGTAAATATAGTGCATCTGGAAAGTATTCACAGCTTGAGGCTGTAATTGCTGCCAAAGGTGCCTCAACATAGTATTGACCAAAGACTGTTAATACGTATGTACATGTGATTTCTTAGTTTTTTATATTTAATACTAGGGCTGTCAAAGTTAACGCGATAATAGCGCGTTGACTATACATTTCAATAACGGGACTCATTTTTTTAACAGACGATTAACGCACTTTTTGGCCATTGGCCTGTGCCGTAGCCTTGGGAACTTGGCTGCAGTTCACTTACTACTGATGAGCCACAAGCGAGCAGAAATGGGCAAAGGAAAGTCTACCTTATGGAAATATGAGGTTCAAAGACGACATAGAAGCTCAACAGAAATGAAAGACAGTCCGCAAGAAGTCGAAAGGAGACTTTTTTTTTATTATTGCAAACAGTCGATCCGACATCAAAACATGCCAAGACACTTTCTAAAACCAATCACACACTTGACCGGCTTCAAAATAAAAGCGCTACACTATAGATCCGGTTTAACTACATTCCGATATTCCGTGTAATGTATTTGATTGTGGCGGTACGCCACGGCTTCATATTGGACGCCACACCCAACAAAATAAAGTAATGTAATGTATTGTAGCGTCCAGAAGAAAACAAAGTCGGACGCTATTCTTAAAAAAATATTTTATTGCCAATTTTATGCTAACGGGACCAATTCCAACAAGTAGTTCCTCCGTGTATACACATCTGCCTCAGTGCTTCACTCCGAGACACACATCACTTTTTTATTCTCCGCCGACACGCTGTGTTCACAGACCATGGAGAAAATTACCATCAAAACACACTTACATACACATTAACACCAACAGGTAGTTACAGTATGAATGGCTATATATAGTTATTATTTGTGCGCTATTGACTAATGATGCACCGGAAAAAGACGTACTTTGATCACCGGAACCATGCTCCCAAAACCGATGTTGTGATGACGAAAGCTATTTGCACAGGGTTGTCTGGAGTAAAGGCAGCTCGTCCGCACTCTGGACGTACTTTAATATATTCGAGATATACCCGCGGACAGCAATCTTCACAATTTAAGATGACACTTTTATATTGTAGAGAAAGGCTCCCAGCAACGCGAAGCAAGTATGACGTCATAAACAGAGTCTCTAATCATGAGTACTGTCGCCATCCATCCATTTTCTACCGCTTGTCCCTTTTGGGGTCTCCAATAACACCAAAAAAGGTTTTGCTAGATTTGGTGCAAGTAGTTTTTATTAAAGAAAGAGTGACTAAAAAGATTGGAGAAATCTCTAAAATAAAAACATTTTCAACAAAGTACATTGTACAATAAGCAGCAAACATTTAAACATAGGATAAAAACGATGTTATGTAAGAAAAATATATCTGTTATTACTATACTTAGTTACAAATTGATTTTAAATGTACATTCACATTTTCTTGCCTTTTTTAAAGAATATATACATTATAGCAAATCATGCGACATTATGATCACGCCCCTAACCACGGCCCCACTGCCACAGGTATTTTGGCAAATTAGGGGAAACCTAACAAAATAAAAATGTCCTTTATTATGTTCATGCTTTGTCAGAGATGTTCTGTAACGTTATTTTGTGACATTTGCATATAAATAAATGTACATCAGTTGAGGAATATGGAGGTCGGGGGGATTTTTCTGGCTGGCTGAAATATTGTATAAATTATTCTCAATTACGGAATGATTAGCAGGCTCAATAATACAATTTGTTCATTAATAAATAATGTTAAAACATTGTGATGCAAAAATATGTAGACCATTAACTTGTACAACATGTAATGTACAGAATATCAGAAGCATTTATTCAGGTATAAACATCATGGATTACAGTTGAGATAGGCTCCATCCCCCGTGACCCCAAAAGGGACAAGCGGTAGAAAATGGATGGATTGGTATTACCAAACATCTTTGACAATCAAAGCATGTTCATAACAATTCACATTTTGTGTTATTAATGCATGAAACTGGTATCTAAACATGTAAGTTTAGCGCCTCCTCTGAATGCAAGTGCTTCTAAAGTAGGAATAGAATTCTGTATTTCTACAAAATACAAAATCTGACAAGACCACAAACAGCAAGCAATTTTTTTTATTGTCATTAAATGGTGTTTGTCCTTTTTGTGATGAACTGTTTAAAAAGCATAATGTTTAAAACAAATTTTATTAAAGCAAATTAATTATCCGTTCATGGTGTTCAAACTTGAAAATTATCTGTCTAGGGTACACTTATTAACGATGAAAAATAATATCTATCTACGATTAATCACGATTAATTTTGAGTCAACTATGAACAAAATGTGATTATCGTGATTAAATATTTTTATCGTTTGACAGCCCTAATGTTAATAATATACTTAACTGATTTTTTTAATTTTTATGTATATTCTATTTTGTTTGCTTTTTTAAATAATATATGCATCATAGCAAATCATGTGATGATGTCATATTGATCACGCTCCTAACCACGCCCCCACAGCCACAGGTATTTTGGCAATTTAGGGGAAACCTAACAAAATAAAAATGTCTTTACGATCATGCTTTGTCAGAGATGTTTTGTAATGTTATTATGTGATATTTGCTCCTAAAAAAATGCTGGTACATCAGTTGAGGAATAAGGGGGTGGGAGATTTTTCTGGCTGGCTGAAATATTATCTACATTTTGTGTTCTAGTCAAGTCCTCAATTACAAAATGATTAGCAGGCTCAATATTACATTTTATTAATTAATAGAGAAGGTTAGGGGGCCATTAACTTGAACAACATGTAATGTACAGACTATCAGAAGCATTTATTCAGGTAGAAATATCACAGATTACTGATACCCCAAAAGGGACAAGCAGTAGAAAATGGAAGGATGGGTATTACCAAACATCTTTGACAATCAAAACATGATCATAACAATTCACACGTGTTATTAATGCATAAAACGGGTCTAAACATGGAGTAGCTACTCCTATGAATGCAAGTGCTTTTTTAAAGCAGGAATACAAATTCTGTATTTATACAAAATGTAGCAAGACAATAACACACATCAGGGATTTTTTTGTATTGTTATCAAATGGTGTTTGTTCTTTTTGTGATAAATTGTTTATGTTCAAAACACATTTTATTAAAGCAAATTCATTTTCCGTTCATGGTGTTAAAATTTGAAAATGATCTGTCTTAGGTGCACTTAATGTTGATGATGATAAATAATATTTATCTGTGATTAATCACAATTCATTTTGAGTTCTCTATAAACAAAATGCGATTTAATATTTTATTCCTTTGACAGCCATGTTTAATACATTTGCAAACACTTATAAAAATTTAAAAAATCACATTGTCATTATGGGGTTATAGTGTGTAGAATTTTTAGGACAAACATGATTTTATTACATTTTGGAATAAGACTGTAACATAACAAAATGTGGAAAAAGTGAAGTGCTGTGAATACTGGCGATGAGAATCAAGGAAACAGAGGAGAATAAAGTACTGAAGTAAATAGAATTAAATAGATTAGAATTAAGTAAATAGATGAGAATCAAGGAAATAGATGAGAATCAATGAACTAGATGATGATCAAGTACGAAAGTTAATAGATGAGAATCAATGAACTAGATGAGAATGAAATACTAAAGTAAATTGATGAGAATCAATTAAATAAATAAGAATTAAGTACTAAAGTAAATTGATGAGAATTAAGTTAAGACCGTATATGACAAATTATCGTGATACCAATTTCAAACTGGAGTTTGCTTCCAGGGAGACATTCCATGGGACGAGAAAGACTTTCGACTGTTCTTCCTGGGTGGAGTGGCCTTCTGGGCTGCATTTGCTTACTTCTTCCTGTTCAGAGATGGAGCCAGGGAGGTCACATGGAAGGACTTTGTGAACAACTACCTATCCAAAGGAGTGGTGAGGCCCTAATGCAAAAATAACGTCAACAATGATTTGCTAGTGATGTATGGCTCCTCCCCACTAAGGTGGATAGGTTGGAGGTTGTAAACAAGCGCTACGTCAAAGTGCTTTTCTCCCCAGGGAAGGCACCGGTAGAGGGGGTGAGTCAAAGGAACTAGCGTTTTCTCTTTCTCCAGCTACTCATGTTCTGAAAGCAAAGCAGACGCAACAATAATTGTTGGCCAAGTCATACAGGAAGTAATCCATGCTCTGATTTTTAGCAGTATGTGTGGTTCAACATCGGGAGCGTGGACACGTTTGAGAGGAACCTGGAAAGTGTCCAATACGAGCTCGGCATTGAGGGCGAAAGCCGCCTGCCAGTGGTTTATTCCACTGAGGGTGACGGGTGAGGACTATCTCTGTCACACCTCAGCCTTTTTGGCATCGCCTTTCTTTTGAGTTGTTTTTGTGCCTTAGGACCTTCATACTGAGCATGCTCCCCACTGCTCTCATCATTGGCTTCTTTCTCTTCATGGTGCGGCGAGGCCCGGCTGCCGCTGGCCGACAGGGCCGCGGCATGGGTGGCCTGTTCAGCGTCAGCGAGACTACCGCTAAAATCCTAAAGGATAAAATCGAGATCAAGTTCAAAGACGTTGCCGGCTGCGAAGAAGCAAAGCTGGAGATCATGGAGTTTGTCAACTTCCTGAAGAACCCCAAACAGTACGAGGACCTGGGTGCCAAAATTCCCAAGGTAAGCTCATGGGTGAAGGTTGAGTTCAAGTCCGGGTTAGGGTGTGGGCAAAGCTGTTGACAACTCTTTTCGCCATTCTCAGGGAGCCATCTTGACGGGGCCCCCGGGGACAGGAAAGACTCTTCTGGCCAAGGCGACAGCAGGCGAGGCCAATGTTCCCTTTATCACTGTCAATGGCTCTGAGTTCTTGGAGATGTTTGTGGGCGTAGGGCCCGCTCGGGTAAGAGCACACATGAACACGTATACTGTACATCCTGTCTTGGCAGGAATATTGAGGTCACTTCCTGTGCAGGTCAGAGATCTGTTCGTCATGGCAAGAAAGAACGCGCCTTGCATCCTCTTCATCGATGAAATTGACGCAGTGGGTCGGAAGCGGGGACGTGGCAACTTTGGCGGTCAGAGCGAGCAGGAGAACACGTTGAATCAGCTGCTGGTTGAAATGGATGGTGGGTTCCTGGGTCCATTTGTACCACACATACATATATGTAAAAAAAGTGAGGGGTTAGAGAGGTTGTCAGTGTCTTGCTTTAGGGAACCTCCCCAACCTCCGTTCTTGTTTTATTAGGACTGCAGTCCTAAGCCCCCTTTTTTGTATGTAGGTGGTGCTTACAGGATTGTTGCTATAGTTTCTTGTAGGGCTGGGCGATATGGCAAAAAAAAAAGATCACAATTCTTTCATATCATCCGATCTTGACTAATATCACAATTTTTTTTTTAAATTAAAAGCTGATTGTCCGGTGCAGGATTACACCAAGTACCGTTGCATCCCTACTGTTTACTATTGCAGTGTCTTGTAACATACATTTTCGCCATGTTTAATTACGGTAAGGTAATATATGCTCACAGCTTACAACTATCATGTTGTTCATATATAATTGTGCTTACTAGAGATGCAACGGTGCAGGTAACCCAGGCTGCGGTCCGTACCTCGGTTTTAGGGCTACAGTTTTGCTTCTTTTTCGGTACATTTTGTGAGAGTAAAGACAACTTTTTTCCCTCTCAAAGTTCTTTTGATATTTTGCTTGTCATCAAAAAGTGCATTCTGCAGTAAACACAGTATCAATCGGCAAGAGGTGACCCAGATTCTGGAGTTTTTAAAAACTCAAATACTGTAGCATACATTGAATAAAATTACATTAAAGTGCTGTTTGAATTTGAGGTACTGTAAAATAACGTGTACCACTACAAACACACAAAACAAGTTTAATGATTATTTCAGGAACAAAATGTTTTTTTATCCACAAACTCAAAATTGATTTGAATACAAAGTGTCTGTATGCAGTCTTTTTAGTACATGTTATATCAGAGGAGTTGAATCTTTTCAGACACATAAATAAAATCTGATTGAAAAATATTTAGATATAAAAATGCCTTTTTCTGATTTAAATAGTTGGTGTGTATTCTCCCAGTCGGGACTAAAAAAGACTCCTGTGAGTGCCTGCAAGTCCGCAATAAGGGCAGGATTACTAGTGCGCTGCAGCAGATAGTGAAACTAAAGTTGTTGCTCCTTTTTAAATGTTTCAACTTCTACGCTAGTTTTAGTCATATTTCTTTATTTAATTTTTCTGGGCTGCACTTCCAGCTGTGTAAGGGGAAGAGGCACAACGCTGATTGAACATTAATTACAGCGTGAGGAGACTGATTTTCGCCAGATGAAACTCGAGGTTGCGCACACACATGGACACAAACACTTTTCACAAAAACACCCGCAAACATACACACACACACACACACACACATTCACAGACACACAGGATCATGGTCAATAAAGGTGGATTGTTCTGTGCAAGATTATACTGAGCATCGTTGCTTCCCTACTATTTACTATTGCGGTAACTTCTAACATGTTTGATCGAGGAAATATGCTAACAGCTGATCACCGTGATCTAACTCAAAGTAATCGCGATCAATGATCACGATCATATAATTGCCCAGCCCTAGTTTCTTGTTAGGGTGGTTAAAGGTTGGCAACATAAGAGACATCACAAATGTGCGTGTGCTGTTTTTAATGCGTCAGGTGCTCTGTGTTGCCAGGGTTTAACACGGCTACAAATGTGGTGGTCCTGGCAGGGACCAACCGACCGGACATCTTGGACCCAGCGCTGCTGAGGCCCGGGCGCTTCGACAGGCAGATATACATCGGTGAGCTGGAAGCACGCCAGCACACGTGAAAAATGTAGGCGCTGAGTGTTTGATTTTGTTTCAGGTCCTCCGGACATTAAAGGGCGAGTTTCCATCTTTAAAGTCCACCTGCGTCCTCTTAAACTGGATCCTGCCACCGATACAGATGCTCTGGCCCGCAAGATGGCAGCACTCACGCCTGGTTTCTCAGGTAAAAAGATTTGTGTGCATGTGGCATCATTTGCTCTCCAAGAGTAATGTAAGTGTTGTTGTCAGGCGCCGACATTGCTAACGTTTGTAACGAGGCGGCTCTTATCGCCGCTCGACACCTTTCCGACGCCATCGAGCAAAAGCACTTTGAACAGGCCATCGAGCGAGTCATCGGAGGTGAGGCGTCACCAGCCAGTGACATCCAGGATGCTTGGGAATTGTCAGCCCACCTGATCTTCCGCTTGTTCTTTGCGCTGATTCAGGCCTGGAGAAGAAGACTCAGGTTCTTCAGCCTGAGGAGAAGAAGACTGTGGCATATCACGAGGCAGGTCACGCCGTCGCCGGCTGGTTCCTGGAGTACGCCGACCCGCTGCTAAAGGTCGGCTGACGTTTCACAACCTTTCTATTGTGGGAGAGAACGTTTTTGAAAGGTGTCCATCTTTGTCCAGGTGTCCATCATTCCTAGGGGGCGGGGCCTGGGCTACGCACAATACCTGCCCAGAGAGCAGTTCCTGTACACCAAGGAACAGCTGATGGACCGCATGTGCATGATGTTGGGAGGACGGGTGTCCGAGGAGATCTTCTTTGGCAAGATCACCACCGGAGCGCAGGACGACCTCCGGAAGGTCACCCAGAGTGCCTATGCCCAGGTCAGTGGTCACAAGGTCATGTAAATTGCTTGATTTAACGCCTCTGTGGGCGCTACCAAGACTGCGGTGCTAGCTAGTCTGTTGCTTCTACTGACACTTCTAAGCGCATTATCAAGCCTGGGACTTTATCGTCACTGTTCTACTTAACATGTGCCCATTATCATTGTTGTCCTAATGTGTCCATTGGCAGATTGTCCAGTTTGGGATGAATCCCAAGGTGGGCCAGGTGTCGTTTGATCTTCCCCGGCAAGGCGAGACGGTTCTGGAGAAACCTTACAGCGAGGCCACCGCACGTCTTATCGACACAGAGGTTCGGAGCCTAATCAGCGAGGCTTATCAGATAACTCAGCACCTGTTAACTGACAAGAAGGCCGAGGTGGAGAAGGTATGCATGAGATCAGAGCTTGTTAGCTCCTTTGCCTGTTCTTTTAAACCGAACACAGTTTCTGTGTCTGTTTGCCCCTGAAGGTGGCTTTGCGGCTGCTGGACAAAGAGGTTCTGGACAAGAACGATATGATAGAACTGCTGGGTAAACGCCCATTTACAGAGAAGTCAACATACGAGGAGATAGTGGAGGGAACAGGAGGCGAAGATGAGGACACCACGCTGCCCGCAGGACTTAAGGACTGGAACCAGGAGAGAAAGGACAAAGACGAGAGCCAGGACGAGCAAGTGGCCCGCCAGATCTCTGGAGGAATGCCTTTCTAGAACCACTTCTGGCGAGGAAACCATCTTCCTTCCACAGGCAAAGAACCTTCTCATTGTCCCCTAAAAGTCAGTTCTAGGGCTGAGTTCTGATGCAACTTGCAGGGTTTTTTGCTCGATGAGTGAACACTAAAGTAGGTACTCCAAAGCAATTATGGGCTCTAAAACCCAACAGAACCATCCATGTGAACCTTGAACACAAAGCAGTGATGACTTGAATGTTCTTCCTGCTTGTTCTACTTGATGGTTTTTGAGTAGAAGAGGAGATTGTGTTTATTTATTAATTAGCATTGTGCTAATGCTGTTTGATTTTTGCTAACTAAAGCTATTGCAAACAACACGGGACTAATCACACGTTGCTGAAAAGATCAACAGCATGTCTTATTGTCACATCAATTATCTGTCAATCATTAAAAGCTTCAGGAAAGCAAAATAATTTAAAACGTATGTGTGCACACAAACAAATCACAACCTACTGTTGTGACAATGGACACAAACGATAAATACAGGAATTCTTAACCAGAAGGCAACATCTTAACAAGAAGACAAAATATATGAACACAACATGAATAGTTGATGAAAAGGCTTTTATTGATAAACTGGGCAGTGAAAGTAGTTGCTTTTTTGCTCTTGTTCCATTGCTGGGTTGCATATGACATCATGTCCGATTGCTGTCACCTCGGACTCAATCACTTGGTTGGCCAACAAGCATATTTGTAGGAGGAAGTTAAGTGAAAATGCGCTGTTCTCCCCTGTAGAAAAAGTTACTATAGCTTTCCTAAGATGGTCCATTATGAAGGTAATGACAACCAAAAAATGAAAAATGCAGGAAGTTTGGTCATGTGAAGGAAAACAATGTTTGTAGATGCTGGCAACAATTCATTGTCAAGCAAAAAAATGCCTTAGTGGAAAAAAATGTTTTACAGGTAATCAGTCAACTACAAAATATGGTTCAGAAAGTCATTGGAACTCTATTCGAAAATGACTTTTTTAATCTGTCACGTTTTGTCATTGCCATGATGATCTTGGTTCACGTTCAGAAACAAACTGTGTTCCACATGTGACCTCATCCTGAGACTACCAGCAGTGTATATAGTATCGTTTGACCCCTCACTATGTAAACTTTTGATTATTATGTATTTTATTAGGAAGAGTGTTGGCAGTACCACGAGCTGTGCTCTCCAGGTGCAAATATGTGAGTGGTTGATCTTTGATAGAAACGAGGAGACTACACCTGTGTGTGGTTGCCCGCCATCATGGTGCTGTTATGTTTTTTTAAATTATTCTAAAATATATTTTCTGTCTAGTGATGTCATCCAGCCACACCGCCTTGTCAAAATCTCCCCCAAACTTGTCCCCATTTGTTTCTGCTACGTTTGTGCTGCAATTTGTTTGTCTATTATTTTTAAATTAACGTTGTATTATTCATATCCAGCCCCCCACACACCTTGCCAAAACGTACCCAACAAAACCCAAACGTTTGTGCTGCAAACATTTTTGGTGTAACTATTAGTTTTTAAGTTATTAACCTTTTATGGTTATATGGCATAAATGTGTAATTCACGTGTTATTATTCTTAACTAGACTCCAACTATGTCAAAAGCGCCCCAAACTTGTCCCATTTGTTTGTGCTGCAAACTATTATAGTTAGTAACCTTTTTCTCTATTCAAAGTTGCCCCGCCCCCACCCATCTTTCCAAATCTCCTCAAACGTGTCCCAATCGTGTACGCTATATGTCATCAACGTCGCGTCATCAAAAAGTCGTCTGGATGACGTCACACTTTTCAAAGTTGCCAAGCCACATCTATGCACCAGCGTCAAAATCTCTTATTTTGAAAGAATAGCGGACGTGCTGTGAAGGTACGGTGGCTAGCAGGGTTCAATCCGCGGGTAGACGCCGCTCCTGCTGACGATGGGAGACGTTCTTTGCGAGGAACTTGAAGATTTGGTTCATTTTTCAGTCCACGACCTGCCGACGAGAGGCTATGTCGTCATGGAGGAAATACGACGTCAGGGGAAACTCTGTGACGTCACGCTCAAGGTACATATGGCGAACATTGGGAAGGAAACGAACCAGCTAGCATAAAGCTACACGAGCTATTAGTGCTGAGCTCATGCTAACTGGAATTAACAGTGGTTTATCAATTGACAGGGGGCGAACATGAAATCATTAAATTAATGCATAAAAGTTTTTCATTTTACATTAACTGACCCGTCGACAGTGTTGTCAAAATGAACTTTTATTTTAATAAAATTCAAATTGACGGCACATCCTATTTTAGTGATTTGACCCACTGCAATGTTTTAATGTTGGACATTTAACACCATATCAATATGATTCTAATATTGGTTTATGTTGAAATGTTGCACAAAACTCTTTAGACTTTAGCAACCATTTTTGTTGATGATATTATGGTTATTTGCAGGCCGGGGATCACAAATTCAGCGCTCATCGCATCATTCTGGCGGCGTCCATACCTTACTTTCACGCCATGTTCACCAATGACATGGTGGAGTGTAAACAAGATGAGATCCTGATGCAGGGAATGGACCCCAGGTAAGCACAAACGACCACAACATAACCAGTCAGAGACGTGTTTTCGTACCACCAACCAGTCTCGGAGCTGTTTCTTTTGCATGCAGTGCTCTGGAGGCGCTAATCAACTTTGCGTACAGTGGCCATGTTGCCATAGACCAGCAGAATGTTCAATCTCTTCTGATTGGGTCGAGCTTCCTTCAGCTGCAGAACGTGAAAGATGCCTGCTGCTCCTTCCTGCAGGAGAGGCGAGTGACTCTCCTTCTGGTCACATGACGGTGGTTTATCATGATGGATGGCACGTGTTGACAATTTGGTCTGCAGGTTGCATCCAAAGAACTGTTTGGGAGTGCGTCAGTTTGCCGAAACTATGATGTGCACCACGCTGTATGACTCGGCCAATAACTTCCTGCACCAGCACTTTGTGGACGTGTCCTTGTCTGATGAGTTCCTCAACCTGAAGACGGAGGAGGTGCTCGAGCTCGTTGGCTGTGATGAACTTAATGTGAAAACTGAGGAGCAGGTGGGACACCTGGATATACCTTGACCTGCATGCAGCTTTGTGTCCCATCTTTAAACATGCCCTATCTTTGGACTTGTCGTACGCATGCAGGTGTTTGAGGCGGTGCTGATCTGGATCCATCATGACCGGCACAAACGGGAGTCTTTTCTGCCAGAGCTGCTGTCGAGGATCCGACTGCCGCTTTGTCGTCCTCAGTTTCTGACTGAGAAAGTCCAGCAGGAAGAACTTGTGCGCTGCTGCCATAAATGCAGGTAAGACACACTGCAAGTGTTTTGTACGTTGACAATGTTTGACGCTGTTACTTCTGAAGAGACCTGGTGGACGAAGCCAAAGACTTCCACCTGATGTTGGAGCGTCGGCCTCACCTTCCGGCCTTCAAGACCCGGCAGAGGTGCTGCACCTCTATCACAGGTCTCATCTACGCCGTGGGAGGACTCAACAGCTCAGGTGTCTTGTTGCCGCCTCGTTTATGCAGGAGTGCCTTTTGATTGGTTCTTGGCTTAACAGTCACTTTGTCCTGCAGGTGATTCTTTAAATGTGGTCGAGGTGTTTGATCCAGTTGGGAATTTGTGGGCACGTTGCCAACAAATGAGGACGGCTCGCAGCAGAGTGGGTGTGGCTGTTGTTAATGGACTGCTGTATGCCATTGGAGGATATGACGGACAGTCACGCCTCAGCACTGTCGAAGTTTACAACCCCGAGACTGACAGCTGGACCAAAGTGTCCAGCATGAACAGCCAACGCAGGTCAATACTCTGATCAACGCTGTGGTCAATACTGCTCATTGTGCTGCTCAATAATTGCGGTGGCAGTAGGTCATCAGTAACAACTAGTTTGTAACTCAGGACTTTTTAGTTGGAGAGAAGTTATATATATATTATACCTTGTTCTATAACCTACTGTATATTAGTGATGGGAGATAAGGCCTAAAATCTATATGGCAATATATTTAGCTGCTTCTTACGATAACAATATATATCACAATATATAATTCAGCATGTAAATAATAATACAACCATTTCAAAACAAGTTAAAAGGCTCCTAAATTGGCTGCTGAAGTATGCAGTAACATATTGCATAATTTCCGGTTGTATTATATTCTCAAAACCATTGTTTTGTGTTTCGATCCAATACCAAGTATTTCCAGGGGTAGTATTGGTTATACCAATGCTGATACTGACACTTCGAAGTCATCTTTATACTCAAATGTTCAGCATGTGAACCACGGTGTGAGCTAACTGGGGAAAAAATTGGATTTCACTGGAATATGTGCATTTTGAAAAAAGATACGCAACCACAAATGTGCAAGTTGTGCATCTAAAAAAAAGAAACATTGGTGGCAACAGCAGCAAATGTGCACGGACCTGGATTTTGTACAATTAATATAAGGCAGGGGGTGCACAGAGAGACATAGACAGTGAGATGGAGAAGACTCTTTTAGGCTGGGGGTTGAGGTCAGGGCTAGAGAGAAGAAGAGGGGGGAGAGAGTTTAGCTTCCTGACAGCTCTCTGGATAAAACATTTTGTTAGTCTGGTGGAGCTGGTTCAGAGGCTCTGGTATGCAAACGTCAAATTTTTAAGATCATTGAATAATTGCATTTTTTATCAAAATTATAATCAGATAAACACAGGATACCGGGGTAACAATATCAATTGAATATTCAAAATATTTATTCATTTCCTTTTATTACATACAATATTTTGAGCAAAATAAATTCAATAGTGCAAAATAAGTAATCAATCTATTTTTGGGTCTGATACAAATCCTTTGATTTTTGCCCTGAAAGTTTCCAGGGACTTATTTACTAAGTTTGTAAACAACAAGTATTAACTGTATGCAGATACTTCAACATAGTATTGTGACTGTCAATATTTGCATCAATCTGCCCACCCGTTTACATGCATGACTCCTACTGTGTGTAGTGTAGCATGTTTATTCCCCGACCTTCAGTGAAAATACTTGTAAGAAACTCTAATTGCCGCCATGTTGGCTAGGATTACAGACTCGCAATGTGGAAGGATATTAGTCGCTGGCGAGGACGCTACAGCACGTTGAATTTGCGGGACACGGCTAGAATGTATCAACATGCATTATTATCACGATGTACAATAGTATTAAATGCTCTATCGTCGGCCAAATTTAATTTATATCGTGTATCTTTATCGCACAACTCTACTGTATACCACTCTAAAAAGTCTACACTTTGACACATTATATTCTACTACAGTGGTCATCAACCTTTAGAGACCAAAGATCTCTGGTATGTAATTACTATTCTTTTAGACTTAATATTTAATATGGATTGTACACTATACTCTGGTATAGACTGTGGTGTGTGTATTGTATACAGTATAGTGTAAAGGATGTTGTTGTCCTCAGCGCCATGGGAACGGTGGTGGTTGATGGACACATCTACGTGTGTGGCGGATATGATGGAAAATCTTCCCTCAACTCTGTTGAGCGTTACTCTCCTGAAACTGACAGGTGGGCATTACACAGCTGTCACAATGACAGACAGACCTGTCAAAAGACAGTAAGAGAAATCAACTGTTTGGTCATTACATCACTTCCTGTTGCCTGCAGGTGGACCGTCGTGACGGAAATGAGCGCCAGTCGCAGCGCGGCCGGCGTGACAGTGTTTGATGGACGCATATTCGTCTCTGGCGGCCATGATGGTTTACAGATCTTCAACACGGTGAGTGACGTTATCATTGGGTCAAAAGAAAAGGGGTCACAAACAAGGCTCACTGTGTGTGTATACGCACGCTGCAGGTGGAGTATTACAACCACCACACAAACCGCTGGCATGTGTCGGCGCCCATGTCTAACAAGCGCTGTCGTCATGGCGCTGCAGCGCTAGGCAGTCATATGTATGTGGTGGGCGGCTACGACGGCTCAGGTTTCCTCAGCGGTGCCGAGGTTTTCAGCTCTGTGGCGGGCCAGTGGACCTACCTGGTGGCCATGAACACGCGGCGCAGCAGGGTGTCTCTGCTGGCAACGTCAGGCCGCCTTTACGCCATAGGTGGATACGATGGACAGTCCAACCTGTGCTCCGTGGAGATGTTTAATCCTGACGTCGGCCGCTGGGCCTTCATGGCGCCTATGGCGTGTCACGAAGGAGGGGTGGGCGTTGGCTGCATTCCCCTGCAGCCCACCTAAATCCTCCAATCACAGCTGCAGTCACTGACATGCTGCAAGGTGAAGAAGACACGCTCCCCGGCCGTGCAGGGCCGTGTGGGGCACTCACTTCAGCAGTGCGTACGTCAAAGCACGCCAGGGACTTTGAGTACAAACTGTTGGCATTGTGCTCTGAGCAAGCACGCTGGTAGGTGTTACCGCCAGCAGGAGGCACTGTGAGAGCAACGTGAATTCTCAGCACTTACTGTCCATGACAGGAGGTGGCACAGAATGAATTTCCTGCCGTCTGTGTCGTATACCGTCTTCAAAATAAAAGCACCAAGCTTGAATGTAGTTCGTTAAAGAGGCTTTTATTCTGGAAACAAGAGGAACATAGGCTGTAGCCTATACCTGTGTCCTCATTTGTCCCAAAGTAAACATGTTTTAAAAAGTTGTTGGAAGCAGATGAAATGAAGTGACATTAAAGGTTGTGGAGTGAAAAGTATTATTGTTGTGCCTTATTATATTGGGTTTGTTTAAATAGAAAAGGACTCAAGTTGGAAACAAAGTTTATTTCCTCCACAAAGAAGTAAAAATCTGATCATGTGACTCCTCAGCATGCGGGGTGATTAACTCAAACTGAACCAGGTTGATTGCAGGTCCCAATTGGGGGTACCGAAGGAGGGATGCTGGAGTTTGAACCAACGGGAGTTTTGGATGGTCCTTCGATGTCCTTGCACCTGGACAGAAACACGTTCATTGGATCAGTGAACCTCTGATCAGATCCTGCTTGATCTTTATTTACTGTATGTTGAGGTAACTCACAGTGACTCGGCAGGCGGGAAGCGGCGCTCCTCTCCGTCCAGGATGCAGTGATAGAGCTGGATCTCGTCCTCCAGATGCTGCTTGTTTCTCAGCAGAGCGTCGAAGTCTCGGCGCTGCTGTTCCATCTCGCCGCGCACATCCACAAGCTCCGCCTCCAGCTTGGACACCACAGAGCTAAGGTTCTGTAGCTCCATGTCGTGCCAGTGGCGAGCATCGCCCAGTGAGTTCTCCAGGCCGCGTTTCTGCGAGAGTAAATTCTGTAACTGAACAAGTTCTGAGTCAGAAGGTTCTGTAACTGATTCGCCTGTGATCACCAGAGCGCGAATGGATTCAGTCTCCGCTTGCAGACTTTGGATCTTGCAGCCGGCATCAGAGCATTGGACCTTCAACGCCTCCAGCTCCTCCTCTTCCGGACTAAGCCGGCTCACAGACTTGGCGTCCTGCGGGGACACACGTGTCAAATACCCGTCCACACCGCCGCTCGATCCGGGATTCTGACCTTGCATTCTGGGTAGCTGTCGGTCTCGGCTCGGTTCTTCTCCATCACCTTCTCCCAATGGTTGCGGATGTAGGCCAGGATCTGGTCCAGACTGGTTTCAATAGGAGCATCTGGCTGATCCACTTCACGTCCACACATCTGACTGTAGAGGAGACGGACGTCCTGCGGTCACACCAAAACGGTTCGGATTGATCGAGATCCATTCAGAACCAATACATCTTGTCGTAGCATCGTGTTGGGTCTGGCCACCTGCTCGTGATTGCGCTCCAGTTGTTCAAGTTCAGCTCGCATGTCATCTATCTGCTGCTCGAGCTCTGCCCTCGTCAGGCCGGCGTCCTCAATGACTTTGTAGAGGGAGCTGATCTCCTCCTCCACCGCCTTCCTAAATGGTTGCTCGTTGTCGTACCTGCGCGATGTACACCAGAGTGTCACCTCACCACCGTCCAAGTCCCAAATTCACTTCTCACCTTTCCTTCAAGTCCTCTGCGTTGGCCTGGACGTTCTCAGTCTGTAGCATCAGCCGAGCGTTGTCCAAGATGGCCTCACTTACCTGTGCACACACACACACACAGTTAAGACTAATGGACCTCACAATGTGTGTGTGTTGTGAACATGATCATTTTCCAAAAGGGACCTTTATTTTGAATCAAGAAGGCACTAACAGGAAAATAGCGCTGCTTGCTGCTCCCATTCACCAAAGAACCCTTTTATTTTGTAACGACGGCGACATATTGTCCATGTTGGGGTTAAAGGTTCTTCTCACCTGCCTGTAGACATCCTCCCAGTCCCGCCTCAGCGGACCCCAGGCACCGGCACGGGACGCCTTGCGGTCCAAGCTTAACCGAATCTGCTCCTCCAGCTGTTGGTTGAGCTGCTCCAGTGCTCGCACTTTGTCACGGTACTCCATCAGGCAGGTGTTCAGGCCCGGTTCGGCCCCCCCTGCAGCACCGTGTCCGACCCGCTCTCCCGCCCGGGGTAGAACCGGTACAGTGGTGCTCCTCATCCCCTGCAGGAAGACACTGCTGATGCCCAGAGCCCGGCGGGACACCCGTGTCCCCAGGCTGGACATCCCGCCCATTGGGGACGCAGTTCCCACAAAGACACCCCGCGACGTGGCGCCGCCCGGCGCGACCCTGCCGGGTGCGGCGCTCACACGCTCGGACGACTGTCCCAAAATGAAGGAGCGACGTCGCGGCAATGGCATGACTGACAAAACCTCGGAGGGCAGCACGCCACCTGGATTTATGTTAGGAAGAGCTTCTGGAAAGATGGCCGCCTTTGTCCATCTGTGACCTGTCACCTTTGTTGTCATGTTGTCATGTGCAGCTGTGTCAGCAAACAGGAAGCATGCTGAAACACAGAGGTCAGCTAACACACGCGCACACAAACACACACACACTGTGACTCAGCTGTTTGTTTGTTGTTCCATTTGAAAAGAATATTTCTGGCGTCAAATGACCATGTGACTTCCTCTTTAAACATCATGTGACCCGCGACAGGAAGTGGGCAAACATCAGAAGTTACTTGAGGTAAAACTTTCTTTTATTTTCTCACTTGAGAAATGCCTCAGATCAGCATCACTTCCTCTCACCTTTACGTTTGAACATCAAAGCAACTTTATTTGATTCTTTTTTTTATTTAAAAAAAAAACATTTTTTTTTTTTTTTATAAAAGTCATGAGAAGGTTTGAAGGATATGAAGAAAAAAAGCATGACAGTCATTTCCTGCTTCCTGTTTGTCTGTTAGCACTTCCTGTTTTGACAAAATGTCTCGGCCACCGTCCATGTGCCATCAACAGGAAGTCCGGTCTATAGCGACAGCGCCTGTGACGTATCGCTTTCAGACACTCTCAATGAACCCAGCTGACTTTTGCTGGAGCGAGTTGGTTGGTCTGAAGGTGGCGTGCGGCGGCAGCCTCTCAGCAGCTGCAGGAGGTCACGGCGGAAGCGCACGCCCACAAAGGCGTAAAGGAAGGGGTTGAGGCAGGCATGCAGGTACGCCACACTCTTCAGCACCTGGCCTACCTTCAGAAAACGTTTAAGCTCCTCGCAGTCCGTCATGGTCACGTTGCCCGCCTGTACCGCCTCTGTTACCAGCACGGCGTTGTGAGGCAGCTGCGACACCAAGAAGACCACCACCACCGTCATGATGACACGCATGGCTTTGTGCTTCTGAAAGTTGCGCGTTTTAAGCAGTGTGGCCATGACTGCGCTGTAGCACGCCGCCATGACGAGGAAGGGCAGACCGAAGCCCATGACCACCTGTACCGATAGCACCGCCATCTTGGTACGCTGCCCCACGTGTGGCGGGAACACCATCCTGCAGAACTCCTGCGGGCCGCCGTCCGCCGCCGCCGTTGTGGCGAACGCCAGCTCGGGTATGGCCAGCAGCACGGCGGCGAGCCACACCACTGCACATGCCAGCCGGCCACAGCGGCGCCGCTCCGCCTGTGAGTTTTGTGCCTTGGCGAGCTGCACAATGACGACGTAGCGGTCCACGCTGATGCATGTGAGCAGGAGTGTGCTGCTGAACAGGTTCACCTTGTACAGGCTCGAGGTGATCTTGCAGAGGGCGGAGCCAAAGCTCCAGCCTTGAGACGCCTCTACCGCCCACAGCGGGAGCGTGACCAGAAATAAAAGGTCCGCCATCGCCAGGTTGAGCAGGAAGATGTCTGTCATGGTCTTCAGTCGCCGCCGAAAGTTCAGGTAAATCCACACCACTGCCAGGTTGCCGGCTCCGCCCACCAGCGCGATGATCCAGAACAGCGGTGGCTCATACATGCGCCTAAAGGAGCGCACGGATTCCAGGTCGCACATCAGTTCGCGATAGTCATAGTCGTCGGTGGGTGTCGCCCCGCCGTATGATGGGTCCTGTGAGAGAGAAATTAAGAGTCCGTAACAACGTCACCATCATATGTAAATTGAGTGTGCGGGACTTAATACCTCAGTCACAAAGTCTGTCATGATGTCATCCATGGCAGTCATCTAAACTAAAAACTATAAAACACATACATCACAATATTTATTTGTCTAAATAAAAGGCTTTGAATTAACTCAAAATGTAAGCAGTGACACACGCACACACACACACACACAACAATGTTCAGTCTAGACCAACACATGCAGCGGTAGCCAACGAGCTAAAAGCCACAAGCGGTCAGCTCAGTGTACAGCACAGCTTTTAAGGCGCACACACACACACACACACACACGCGCACACACAGAGGACTCACAGCGTGTCTTGTTGTTGCTAGTCTGTTCTTCATATCCGTTGTATGTTGACGAGTCAAAGCAGAAGTGGCTTAGAGGCGGAACCGCAAAGACGTTTTCCCTCCATTTTTCTACACCACTTATCAAGTGGGGGCGGAGGCTATCCTAGCTGATGTGGCTGAGAAAATGGATGACGTAAATGTTGAGAACTTACTGCCAAAACGTTTTCCGACACAATTTTTACTTCTTAGTGCCGGCACTCAACATGTAAAGCTGGCTTTTGACCCAGTGTCACATGATGGTCCAGCAGCACCATCTGACCTTTGACCTTATCTCATCACCTAATTTGGATCACATTTAACCAATGACCAGCTATTATTTACCATCAGTCGTCATCCATCAAACACTATCAATCAACATCAACCAATCACCAACTATTATTCAACATCCACTAATCACTATGCATCAATCCATCCATCCATTTTCTACCGCTTATTCCCTTTGGGGTCGCGGGGGGCGCTGGAGCCTATCTCAGCTACACTATGCATCAATCACCATCTATTAATCAACATTTATCAATCACCATCCGTCATTTACATCAATCAACACTTACTCAACATCCATCAATCTCATCCATTAATTAACATCAAACATCACCAATAAATCTATCAATACCATCCATTAATAGACATCAATCAATCACCACCCACCAAACCTATCAATCACCACATATTTTTCAACATCTGTAAATACCATCTATTAATCAACATGTGTCAATCACATCCATCACTCACCATCAACAATCACAATTTATTAATCAACATTTATCAATCCCCCACCATTAATCAGCATCAATCAATCAACATTTGTCAATCCCCCGCCATTAATTCACATCAATCAATCAACATTTAACCAATGACCACCTATTATTTACCATCAGTCATCATCCATCAGACAACTATCAATCAACATCAACCAATCACCAACTATTATTCAACATCCACCAATCACTATGCATCAATCCATCCATCCGTCCATTTTCTACCTCAATCACCATCTATTAATCAACATTTATTAATCACCATCCGTCATTCACCATCAATCAACACTGACTCAACATCTATCAATCCCATCCATTAAGTGACATCAAACATCACCAATAAATCTATCAATGCCATCCATTAATCGACATCAATCACCACCCATCAAACAGATCAATCACAATATATTTTTGAACATCTGTAAATTCCATCTCTTAATCAACATCAATCAATCAACATGTATCAATCACATCCATCACTCACCATCAACAATCACAATTTATTAATCAACATTTATCAATCCCCCGCCATTAGTCAACATCAATCAATCCCCCGCCATTAATCAAAACTCTGGAACGATCTCCCTCTCCATGTGAGACAGGCCCCTTCTTTGGCTACTTTTAAGACCTTTCTTAAAACCCATTTTTAATCACTGGCTTTTAACCCAGCATGAGACTTTAAACTGTTTTTTTTACTTTTTTAACTGTTTTTAACTTTTTAACTGCTTTTTATCTAACAAATTGTTCTTAGGGTAATTTGTATTTGCTTTTTCAATGTGTATTTTACTTCTGTTTTAAATGTTATTTTTTAGTCTGTCCTTTGCCTCTATTTATTTGTGGTGTACAGCCCTTTGTTCTTCAACTGTGCTTGTTTTTAAAGAGCTTTATAAATAAAGTTGGTATGGTATGGTATGGTAACATCAATCAATCAACATTTATCAACCCCCCGCCGAAATCAACATCTTTCAAGCAACATCACTATTAACTAGAGATGTCGGATAATGGCTTTTTTGCCGATATCCGATATTCCGATATTGTCCAACTCTTAATTACCGATTCGAATATCAACCGATACCGATATATACAGTCGTGGAACTGACACATTATTATGCCTAATTTTGTTGTGATGCCCCGCTGGATGCATTAAACAATGTAACAAGGTTTTCCAAAATAAATCAACTCAAGTTATGGAAAAAAAATGCCAACATGGCACTGCCATATTTATTATTGAAGTCACAAAGTGCATTATTTTTTTTAACATGCCTCAAAACAGCAGCTTGGAATTTAGGACATGCTCTCCCTGAGAGAGCATGAGGAGGTTGAGGTGGGCGGGGTTGGGTTGGGGGGGTGTATATTGTAGCGTCCCGGAAGAGTTAGTGCTGCAAGGGGTTCTGGGTATTTGTTCTGTTGTGTTTATGTTGTGTTACGGTGCGGATGTTCTCCCGAAATGTGTTTGTCATTCTTGTTTGGTCTGGGTTCACAGTGTGGCGCATGTTTGTAACAGTGTTAAAGTTGTTTATACGGCCACCCTCAGTCTGACCTGTATGGCTGTTGACCAAGTATGCATGGCATTCACTTGTTTGTGTGAAAAGCCGTTGATATTATGTGATTGGGCCGGCACGCAAAGGCAGTGCCTTTAAGGTTTATTGGCGCTCTGTTCTTCTCCCTACGTCCGTGTACCACTCCGTACGGCGGCGTTTTAAAAAGTCATAAATTTTACTTTTTGAAACAGATACCGATTATTTCCGATATTACATTTTAAAGCATTTATCGGCCGATAATATTGGCAGTCCGATATTATTGGAAATCTCTACTATTAACCAATCCCAACCTATTAACATATATCAATCACAACCTATTGATCAGCATCTATTAATCCCTATCCTTCAATCAACATCACTCAATCAACTTCATATTTACCTCTCTTAATCACCATCAATCAACATATCAATCACAACCTAAAAATCAGTATCTATAAATCAACTAATTTAGTAAAAAGGCTAAAAAAATAACATGACAGCCTGTGTTTCATATGGACAAAAGTATAGGGACAGTTCATCCACACACAAACACGTTGACCACCTGTTATGCACATTTTGTCCAATCAGAAGCCTGGAAAAGCAGCCATAGCTGACTTGGTCGCATTGTAACGCCTCAGTTAATGTGATCATGTTAATTGTGATGTACTAGACACACAAGTGTGTGTGCACCTGCACAAAAGGAAACCAACACTCGCGGGATTCTAATGCATGCAATGGTTCTTCCACGCCAAATTTGTCCAAGCATGCCTCTATAGAGTTTGCTTTGTGGGACGAAACACTCCTAAGTCTTCCCCCGAAGTTAGAAGCACACAATTGTCCAAAATGTTAGTATTAAGACAATAAAAATGAGTCTATCTAATGATGATCTTAATTATAATGAATACCAAACCAAGCAGTAGAGGAAAAAACCCCTGCCACTAACGGCATTAACTTATTTCCAAGAATCAAAACACGTTAAATCTCATGTGTGACTTATTTTGTTGCGTGACTCAAAGCTTGAAGTTGAGTGTACAGTTTGTGCAAGACAGGAAGTGAGAGTGTGTCTTTGCACGCAATGTTCACTGTGGTTATGAACTTCAGCAGCAGTTACAAGTACTTACACATTACAAGTAAATGACATATATTTATATATTTCATATTAAAATAATGTAAATCACTTTCACAAAATATATATAATAAAATAGATACAATCAATATAAAATGATCAAAGACCTCCTGAGATGGTCACACATGCTGATATATGTCCAGATGTTGACTCATGTCCCAGATCAGTATAACATCCATGTTGTGATCCAAGTCCAAAGTGAGTTGTTGTTTTTTTGGGGTGGGTACTTCGTGTTATACATCAGATTCATAAAATAGCCCAGGTGAACATCTAAATCTAAATTAAGAAAAACTTGAAAGAACTACATGACTTCAGGTAGCCAATCAGAGAGGCTGCTGAGGTGTCTACACAAAGTGTCATTGTTGGTAGTTCACACTAAATCAATTTCATTCAACATTTTGCCCAAAAAATATCTACAATAGTGGTCAGATGATTATTTTATTTAACTTAGATTAATCAAACTTTTGAATTTAGATTAATCATGTTATTACTCGCTTGTATAATTTAAATAAACTAAAAAAAAAGGCCCCTATATTGGGACACTAACACAATGTTATTGTCAGTGTCACACAGGAACATTTTTAAAATATTTTACTTGAACGCATGTTATTTATTTGCTTAAAACTTAAAACAATTTTGCCAAAATCCCATCAGAGTGTATTTTGAAGTAAAATTTGCCAGCGAACACACCAGTGGGAATCTCCTCACTCATCTTTGCACTGGCGTGTAGTGCATTCGGAAAGTGGTCAAAGCGCTTTACTTTCTCCACAATTTATGTTACAGCCTTATTCCAAAAGGGAATCAATTCATTTTTGTCCTCAAAATTCTACGGACAATACCCCATAATGACAATGTGAAAATGTTTTTTTAAGAAATGTATCAAATGTATTAAAAATAAAAAGAAGCACATGTACATAATTACTCACAGCCTTTGCTCAATGTGTTGATGCACATTTGACAGCAATTATAGTCTCAAGTCTTTATAATACGGTGCCTCAAGTTTGGCACACCTATCTTTCGTCAGTTTTGGCCATTCCTCTTTGCAGCACCTTTCAAGCGCCATCAGGTTGGATGGGAAGTGTTGGTTTTCATCCAGGATGTCTCTGTACTTTGCTGCATTCATATTAGTCTAGACAGAGCCAAGAATGCCAGGCTTCATGTTTGGAGTAAACCAGGCACCGCTCATCACAAGGCCTACTCTGCTGGCATAACATCCATCCCATCCATTTTCTACCGCTTATTCCCTTTGGGGTCGCGGGGGGCGCTGGAGCCTATCTCAGCTACAATCGGGCGGAAGGCGGGGTACACCCTGGACAAGTCGCCACCTCATCGCAGGGCCAACACAGATAGACAGACAACATTCACACTCACATCCACACACTAGGGCCAATTTAGTGTTGCCAATCAACTTATCCCCAGGTGCATGTCTTTGGAAGTGGGAGGAAGCCGGAGTACCCGGAGGGAACCCACGCAGTCACGGGGAGAACATGCAAACTCCACACAGAAAGATCCCGAGCCCGGGATTGAACCCAAGACCACTCAGGACCTTCGTATTGTGAGGCAGATGCACTACTGGCATAACATAAATCATGATAATAGATTGATAAAAGTCAACTTCATTTTTAAATTACTTTCACTAAATGTATGAAAGTATTCATTATATTCTCTTAATGTCAGATTAGGCTGCAGTGTTGCTGTTTTTTTTTTTTTGTTTGAGTTTGTATTCAATCAGAATACGGCTGGCTTGTTTTCCCAGAGCTGTGTGAAATCTGCACAAGGCCTTCTGAAAAAAACAATGCGGCGGTCTGTGCAGTGTAGATTAATGGGTCACATGCAGTTCAGTTGATAAGACTCTTGCGATAACCAGATCACCTTATTAGTCACTATTCACTAAAAGTTAAATAATCTTGGACAGAATATTCCGTACTCAACTTTCCATTTCTACGCTGATGATACTGTCATATACTGCACAGCACAAACTCCTGCTGAGGCCTTTAAATATTTACAACATGCATTTGACAGAGTACAAGAACAACTTTGCTATCTTCAACTGCTTTTCATTTTTTATTTATTTTTATTTTTTTATTGACATCCAGCATCAGACATTCCTATCCATTACATCATATTCACATAAATCATATCTATTGTCTGCCCTAAATGTCAAAATATTTTTGTTTATATCCCACCCATACCCCCCTCCCCCCCAAAAAAGAAAGAAACAACAAAAAAAACAAAGTAATATCTACAAATACATCGATTAAATAAACAGGGGAAAAACTGCTTTTAAATGCAGAGAAAACAAAGTGTATGTTCTTTACCACATCAAAAACTGTAAGATCAGCCCGGTGTGAGACCATTTTAACAAGAAATGGGCAACACATTTTGTTAGTATCTTCTTTTAAATATTTAGGATTTTTAATTGATGACCACTTGAGTTTTAAGGAGCACATTCAGTATGTTGTAAAAAAACTGAAACTTTTACTGGGATTTTATTATAGAAACAAGTCTTGCTTTTCTTTTACTGTGAAACAGAAATTGATGGAAACAACCTTTTTACCTGTTATTGACTATGGAGATGTTGTACATGAATGCTACTGCTGGTTGTCTCCACAAAATAATCACCATGCGTTTGACAGTAGGCCTCCTAGGTTGCATCACATTGAACCGTTAAACGTGACATATACTCCTCCTGTGACTGGATACTCACTTGTGACTCACAGCTAAATCTCGTGAGACTAGATTGGCCAACCACCGAGCTAGCTAACCTGGCCCAGCCGGTGAAATGGTTTGTTTGTCCACCACTTTCAATCGAATCATCCAACTGTGAGTGGTAGCCCTGGCGTATGGCTTGTGATGATGGGTCCTGCAAAATGTGGATTCAAATATTGTATTTCTTTATTTTTCATGTATAATATGTTTTTACAAGTATTTTACATATTTGACAGTACCACATAGATATGTTTTAATTGCAGATGCAGGTTTATTGATTTGTAAATGCGCAGGAAAATATCCTGTTTTGTACACTGTTGAGGTGATTGCAAGTTTGTTTCTGTATAGCAGGGCTGATCAACTACATAATGAAGAGGGTCGCAGTTTCAAGAGCTCGAGGGCTCAAGGGCCATATATCAAAATGTGGATGTTTTGTCAGAAAGGCCCTCGGCAGATTATATTCCTTTAAGACTGCATTTACTTAATTACAAAGTAAATACATCAACTTTCACATTGCACTGCCAATAAATTAATTATGCCCTCGCTACTCGTTTCCAGCGTGTGCAGCTAGACAGATAGTTAACAGCATGAAGAAACAGAAGCTCCAGAAGTTTAATTGAGGATTGATGTTCCTTCGTTTGAATTATTTTCCTTTCTCAGTTATATTTCTTTACACTTCTTTCTTCATTTAGATTCGTAAGACTGAAAATATAAACATAAAATAAACATTAGAAAAGTATAATGTCTATTGTGTATTTTACATAAGCCCTGCAGTTTCGCCCATTCCTCTTTGCAGCACCTCTCAAAAGCCCCATCAGGTTGGATGGGTAGCATGGGAAACTGCACCTCCCTGATACCGAAGTACATGTCAAACTACTTCCTTAACGTAAATGACCGCCATAACCACAACACCAAGGGTGCTCCACTAACCACGTTAAACCCAGATTCCGAACTAACAAAGGTCTTAACTCTTTCTCTTTCTATGCCACATCAATGTGGAATGCGCTCCCAACAGGTATAAAAGAAAGTGCATCTCTATCCTCCTTCAAAACCGCGATAAAAGTTCACCTCCAGGCAGCTACAACCCTAAACTAACACCCTCCCCGGATTGTTAATAATCAAATGTAAACAATCAAATGCAGATACTTTTTCTTATGCCTTCTGATCTCTCTCTCTCTCTCTGCCCACTACTTGCTGTCCATATCCTACCAAGTCAGACCTACACCGTTCCAATATCCATTTCTCTGTTCTCAATTGTTGATGACTGATGATAATAACCAAACCTAACCCCCCCTCCACACCCCAGATTGTAAATAATTAAATGTGATTATCTTGTGTGATGACTGTATTATGATGATAGTATATATCTGATAGTATATATCTGTATCATGAATCAATTTAAGTGGACCCCGACTTAAACAAGTTGAAAAACTTATTTGGGTGTTACCATTTAGTGGTCAACTGTACGGAATATGTACTTCACTGTGCAACCTACTAATAAAAGTCTCAATCAATCAATCTCAAAAAACCAGACACATCACAGCAATATCATGTCACAACCTCTGAGGAAGACCACAGCTGGAGCCAAAACCGTCATGTACGGAAATAAACACACAGGTCTGGCTATAAGAATAAAAAGTTGGATGGGAAACATTGGTGCGCAGTCATTTTCAGATCTCTCCAGGAGATGTTCAATCTGAATCAAGTCTGGACTCTGACTGGGTCACTCATGGACATTTACAGAGTTGTCCTGAAGCCATTCCTTAAATATCTTGGCTGTGTGCTTATAGGGTCGTTGTTCTGCTGAAAGATGAACTGTTGCCCCAGTCTTAGTTCAAAAGCGCTCTGGAGCAGGTTTTCATCCAGAATGTCTCTGTAAATTGCTGCATTCATCTTTCCCTCTACCCTGACTGGTCTCCCAGTTCCTGCCGTTCTAAAACATCCCCCCAGCATGATGCATCCACCACCATGCTTCACTGTAGGAATGGTACTAGCCTGGTGATGAGCGGTGCTGTGTTTTCTCTGAAAATGACACCTGGCATTCACGCCAAGGAGTTTAATCTTTGTCTAATCAGACCGTAAACTTTTGTGTCTCATGGTCTTAGTCTTTCAGGTGCATTTTAGCAAACTGTTACTAAGAAATAAATGGCTTCCGGCTGTTCACTCTACCACATTATGATTACTGCAGAGATGGTTGTCCTTCTGTAAGGTTCTCCTCCCTCAACAGAGGAATGCTGTAGCTCTGACAGAGTGACAATCGGGGTCTAAGTCACCTCCCTGACTGGGGCCCTTCCCTCGATTGCACTAGACAGCCAGCCAGCTCTAGGACGAGTCCTGGTGGTTACAAACTTCTTCCATTTACAGATGATGGAGGACAAGGTGCTCACCCTTCAAGGTAACATATTTTTCTATACCCTTCCCCAAATTTGAGACAATCCTTTCATCAGAGGTCTACATAAAATTCCTTAGACTTCATTCTTGGTTTGTGCTCTGCGATGCATTGTCAAGTGTGGGAAAACCGGGAATTTTTTGAAATATTGATACTAACACGATGATACTAGATGATATGAATGGGTTGGTGTTAGAATTTTTGGAATTGGTTGAAAACTTTTGACGTACTAATAGTTTGAATTTATTTTGGAATTTCGGGAAACGGAAAAAAATGGGTTTGTTGTCCAAGCTCAGAGGAATGTTTTGAAGATGTAATGGTCAAAAACGGTTAAAAAATGTTGGACTGTGAAAACTTTTTAGGAAGAGGTGAAAATAGAGCCTTGGAAAACCAATCATTTGGGGGAATTCCTGGATTTGTTTTGAACTTGGAAAATTGTTTGATTGTCCAAAGGGACATGAGTTTGTGAATGGTGGAACAGTTCAAATTAGTTGAGAAATGTGGGAATTGTGCAAGTTCGAAAAATGGCCCATTCATTTTGAATGGGAAAAATTCCCCCGGAAAACCAGAAATTCTGGGTAACCTGGGATATTTTTTAGGGGAGCTCACGATTCCCGGACGTTTTAATACTTGAACGGTTCCGATCGGATGACAACTGTATAGGCTATGGCATAGTGAGAAATGAATGCTTGGGCATTCACACAATTACCATGTCTTTAGGTTCTTGTCGGGTCTCCAAGGAGTCCTGGATTGCTTGTGTGACTCAAGATTTTGATGCCTGTGATCATACTTGCCAACCCTCCCAGATTTTCCGGGAGACTCCCGAAATTCAGCGCCTCTCCCGAAAACCTCCCGGGACAAATTTTCTCCCAAAAATCTCCCGAAATTCAGGCGGAGCAGGAGGCCACGCCCCCTCCAGCTCCATGCGGACCTGAGTGACGTGTCGACAGCCTGTTTTCACGTCCGCTTTCCCACAATATAAACTGCGTGCCTGCCCAATCACATTATAACTGTAGAATGATCGAGGGCGAGTTCTTGGTTTCTTATGTGGGTTTATTGTTAGGCAGTTTCATTAACGTCCTCCCAGCGCGGCATCAACACACAACAGCAGCAGTCACGTTTTCGTCTACCGTAAAGCAGTTCGTCTGCCGTAAACAGCAATGTTGTGACACTCTTAAACAGGACAATACTGCAATCTACTGTACATGCATATGTGACAATAACATCTATGGCTTTTAGAGAGTGCAGTGCACAACTGCGCACACAACAAGGAGACGAAGCAGAATGCATCATCAGAGAGGGTGTTCAGCATGGTTAGAAAAATAGTGACAGAGAATAGAACAAGGATGGACAATTCAATCCTTAACTCAACAATGAGTAGATGAGTGTTACGTGTGTATATGTGTAAATAAATGAAAACTGAAATTCAAGTATTTCTCTTATTTATTTTTATATATATATATATATATATATATATATATATATATATATATAATAAAATAAATATATATATAGCTAGAATTCACTGAAAGTCAAGTATTTCTTATATATACTTGGTGAATTCTAGCTGTAAATATACTCCTCCCCTCTTAACCACGCCCCCAACCAGCCCCCCCCCCCGCCCCCCCCCACCTCCCGAAATCGGAGGTCTCAAGGTTGGCAAGTATGGACATCATGCTATCGCGTGTGTATGCTGTACAACACAATCATACAACACTTTAAGGAATAAATGACAATTCAACGTTTGCTTTTATTGTCAAGTTACTCTGAGGTTCTGCTGATGTCGGTCAGTCAGACTTCTTGTTGGGTATTTTTCTATGACACCATGACGGCTCCTTGCCGTCGTCGTCGTCGTCGTCTTCTGAGCCAAACCGGGCCTTCCAGCACAGAGAGCACAAGAACCCAAACAGGCAGAGCGGAAAGCTGAGCAGGAAACAGCCGAGCAGCGGCGCGTCCATGAGAAGCGGCTTCATGGGAAAACAGAGAAAGACAATCATGAGGGACGCCAGTCAGACTCAGACAGGAAGTGGTGACAGAAAGTACCACGAGTGTGGCTTTGCTTTCGTAGATGAAGCGTCTGATTTGCTGAGTGATTGTGTTTCCTCCTTGACTCTAAAATACAAAAAGAGAAAAGGTCTCACAACCCAGCGAAGTTTTTTTTCGTTCTTCACGTCTCACTTGCACGCTGCCATCCAGAACTCCATCCACAAAGTCCACCAGGTGGCGCTCTGTGTCCACCGGCCTTAGCGGCAGGAAGTAGCTGTCAGTGGACAGATTCAACATGACGATGGCGGGGAGACTTAGCTCGCTAACAACACACAAAGACATGTGTCACATTCCTTAAACACATGTCATTGTATAAAAGTGTGTATGTGTGTGTGTTTGTGTGTGAGTGAGTGTGTGTGTTTGTGTCTGTACCCCATGATGAGTCCATTAATGTATTGGTTTCCCTCCATGAAGCCAAAGTAAATATTCCTGGAAGAATAAAAAGAAAAAGATGACATGGTCCTGTACCCACACTCACACACTTTTCAGAATAAAAGCCTGTTGACTTCCTGACCTGCTGTAGATGTCTTTGTAGTTTTGAGCTACTTCCTGTATGAGACTTTTGTACCTGAACATAAAGTAAAAAGTGTAAAGTAATGAACCTGAAAATAGTAAAGTAAAACGTGTAAAATACTTCCTGTTTTGAGACCTTTGTACTGGTACATACCGTGTAAAGTACAATCCTGTTTGAGACTTTTGCACCCGAAGAAAGGGGAAAGTACTTCCGGTTTGAGACTTTAATACCGGAACATAAACTACAAAGTAAAATTTACAACATAATTTTTCTGCAAGACTTTTTAGTACCTGAACATAAAGTGTAAAGTACTTCCTGTTTAAGACTTTTGTACCTTAACATAAAGTGTAAAGTACTTCCTGTTTAAGACTTTTGTACCTGAACATAAAGTGTAAAGTGTTAGAATAATTGTTTCTAAATTATCACAAAAACTTTGTATTACATTGAGTTCCTGACAAGAAGACAAACGCTGTCTTTGAAACCTACCAAGAGTAAGGCTCGTAAAACTCCACTGTGTAGGGGGGGAAGCAAGATGAAGGTGTTCCTGTGTTCTTTTATGTATGGTAATCAACAGAAGAATGTTGTTCTGGCCCAAGGACTTCAGAGCGGAGAGATGACAGGATCTGCCCAATTTCCAGACGACCTCTTTTTGAAGTATTTTACGAACTCTTTTTGAACTATTTTATGGAACTCTTTTTGAACTATTTTACGAACTCTTTTTGAACTGACCTTTCCTGTGAATTGTTTACGACCTTTTCTGTGAACTTTTTGCGACCTTTGTCCTTTGGAAACAGTGGTGGCATACTTGCCAACCCTCCCGAAATTCAGCGCCTCTCCCGAAAACCTCCCGGGACAAATTTTCTCCCGAAAATCTCCCGAAATTCAGCCGGACCTGAGTGACGTGTCGACAACCTGTTTTCACGTCCGCTTTCCCACAATATAAACAGCGTGCCTGCCCAATCACGTTATAACTGTAGAATGATCGAGGGCGAGTTCTTGGTTTCTTATGTGGGTTTACTGTTAGGCAGTTTCATTAACGTCCTCCCAGCGCGGTAACAACACACAAACAACAGCAGTCACGTTTTTGTCTACCGTAATGCAGTTCGTCTGCCGTAACAGCAATGTTGTGACACTCTTAAACAGGACAATACTGCCAACTACTGTACATGCATATGTGACAATAACATCTATGGCTTTTAGAGAGTGCAGTGCACAACTGCGCACACAACAAGGAGACGAAGCAGAATGCATCATCAGAGAGGGTGTTCAGCATGGTTAGAAAAATAGTGACAGAGAATAGAACAAGGATGGACAATTCAACCCTTAACTCAACAATGAGTAGATGAGTGTTATGTGTGTGTATATGTGTAAATAAATAAACACTGAAATTCAAGTATTTCTCTTATTTATATATATATATATATATATATATATATATATATATATATATATATATAAAATAAAATAAATATATATATATACAGTATATATATATAGTTACAATTCACTGAAAGTCAAGAATTACTTATATATATATATATATATACAGTATATACTGTATGAAATACTTGACTTGGTGAATTCTAGCTGTAAATATACTCCTCCCCTCTTAACCACGCCCCCGACCCCCCACCTCCCGAAATCGAAGGTTTTAAGGTTGGCAAGTATGAGTGGTGGCCATGTGGTCGGGGAGGTTCCAAAATAAAAGAAGGAGGCATGCAATCTTTTGGCAGAACGTAATGACACTGTATAAGGGTACAGATGTGCACATTTCTCCTCACTGAACCACATTGAATTCTGTCTCCGTTTGATTCTTTGCCTCTTGTCTTGTTTAATAGATGTCATCAGTGTTTGAACCTGACAAAAGTACTTGCTGTTTAAGACTTGTGTACCTGAATATAAAGTGTAAAGTACTTCCTGTTTAAGACTTTTGTACCTGAACATAAAGTGTAAAGTACTTGCTGTTTAAGACTTTTGTACCTGAACATAAAGTGTAAAGTACTTCCTGTTTAAGACCTTTGTACCTGAACATAAAGTGTACAGCAAGAACTGGAAAGTACTTTTGCTTTAAGACTTTTGTACCTCAACATAAAGCAAAGTAATACCTGAGACTCTGTTGGGTGTCGTCCAGCACGGCCAGCAGCACCAGTTTACCTGCAGCGAGTGCACCCATGTTAGTGTGCGTGCGTGTTGGTGTGTGCGACAGGTGTCAGCGCCAGGTCACCTGACTCTCCCATGGCGTACAGCGTGTAGCTGTCCACCTTCATGTAGTTGAGGAAGCGCTCTCTGTTGATCCATGCCTTCAGCTCGCCGTCGCTCGCCTCTGAAAGGTGTTGGACACGTCAAGATGGGGTCAAGGGTCAAAGGTGAGCCGTTGACTCTCACCGTTGTAGCTGTAGTAGGTTCCATCTTTGAACACGGCCACGGCAGGAAGGGAAGACAACGTCACAGTCTGGAAGATATCAGTCATATAAAAAAGGCCCATATTATTTCTATACCATTTATTGCAACTGATTTATACTATCATACTACATGATAATAGTAGTATACTGAATAATAATATGCAACACTAAATGGTCCCTAGTGTGTGA